>NC_135655.1:108370022-108570022 GCF_964188315.1 Podarcis muralis | reverse complement strand
TTTGCTTTGTGTGCTGTCTGAAACAGCGCTCATGCTTTCTCTTCATCTTGATCTCAGCTTGTGATGTGAAGAACTGATCTCAGGTAGGGTGTTCCCCAGCTGAGATTCTTCCGTGGCTCCCAAAGGAGCCAAGCAAAGGTTGAGGGGGTAGGGAAGAGATATAGGAAGGAATGAACATTTAGCACCTCTTCCTGAGCTCTTCCAGCCTGAAGATGTGGTCCTTCTGCCATCCATTCCCCAGTAGCAGCAGAAGAACAAATAAAGTCAGGGTACTAAATAAACATCATTTATGCTCTCAGTGTTTTTGTTTGCTTTTAAGATTGATTATTCCTGTTTGGTCTGTTGACCATGGATTCGTTCTTTGTAAAGTTTTTAAACTTTTTCATGATTTTATTATAGAATACATAATGCTTATTTTATAATTTCTTAACTTTATTCTTTTGCTTCTATTCGTTAGTCAGGAAATACTTTCTCTAGTTTGGTTTTCCCCCATTAGGGTTTCCATCTCCTCAGCCTTCTAGAAGCCAAGAGTTTCAGAACCAGAGAGGGTGCCTTTAAAGAGCACCGCCAGCTCCCTCAAGGAGGGAAGGCCACAAAACAGACCTTGCCAGACTTCATAAGGCTTCTAGTGGCTTCATTAGTGGGGCAACATCCCTCCATGACCCATAATAAGGGGAGAACCAGCTAAGAGAGCTCACAGATAGCTTTCTGTGGTCCTGATAACGCCTGTCAGAATCTGGACGTAGCTTGCCGAATCATCCGGACTCGGCCTGATACGACCCTGCTTACCAGGACTTGACATTATGTGACTGTATGGAAGAGACATTACTTGATGTGACCTTACTGAAATAAGTTGCCCACCGATTCCTCTGTGAGGCCCAAGCCACAATGGAACAGGATAGGTGCCACTGATGGAAAAAGCACTCTCCTTTCTTGCCACCAGCTTGACTTGCAGTGACAGAAGAATCTCAGTGGAAGATCTTGAGATCTGGCCACAATGGCATGGGTCCTTCAGGTACCTAAGTCCCAAAAATAATTACAAAGAAGGAGCACATCTGAAACGCCACCCTTCCACTGTTAAGTTTTAATCATTATTTACTCTTTCACAGTTAACATGCTTCTTTAGTAATGGTAATTTTTGTGCATTTTACCATGAGTGACTAAGGGTGACCAAGATGTCAGTCTGTGAAATGCTCCAGAAATGGGCCACTTCTCCACTTGACTTATAAAAACAGGACATCACACTGTGTGTTTGTGTTTTGTTTTGTTTGTTTTTTGTAATAGCAGCACTTCCAAAATCTATTTTTGCCCTTTTTGCCTTCTTTAATTTAACTTGGAGGCAACTATCACAACAGTTTAAGCCGCAGAGCTTCTATTTAAAAATGTATGCCTGTGACAACATGAAATTCACAGCGCACGGAAGGGCATCCCCTGGAGAAACTGAGGAGAAAGGTTCCAGCTTCCATTTCCTAAAGGGATCGATAGTCTCATCATTTCTGGGAACATGTTAATCACACTTTGTAATGACACAATTGTTCAAGCTGTAGGAGGGCAAGCCGCCTACCAGCCTCTTCTGTACTTTTCTTGCAAGGAAGAGGGATGTTTTACCATATCTTGTTCAGGTTCCATAGAATTACTATTTTGAGGCAAACAGTGCCCTCTCAACAACCCTCACCTTCCCACCCATCCCCAAGAAGTGGAATAACTGGAAAAACAGTGAAAGCTATAGAAATCGTCGTCCATATGCTTTTCCACTCAGGGGAGGGGGACTTGACCACTTTCAAATTTATGTGTAACTAAAATGGTTTAGGGTGTGTTTTTGCACTTCTCAGGCAGCTGCAGGTCAAAGTGACCTGTCCGTATCGATGGGGGAAGAAATTCAGTTTGGTTTAATCGTTTAATGCGAAGCTGTGCTTTTCAAGACAACACACAAGCCAAAGCTATCCTCTTGAAATTTGCACTTTCCCCAATTTTGCAATGAAGTTCTCCAACCAAAAAAAAATGTGCTCAAATACGCATTAAAACGCAAATATCGTCACCATAGGGGTGGGAATTGGCTGTGGGTGCTAGATCCAGTCCAATTTTCCATACATCGGCACTTGGTGGGTGATGCCTTGTCATCCACTGGACAGCGTGGCGAATCTGTTTCGCCATCCATGTTTCACCAAGACCAGATGTCTCCACTGATGTGTATGCACAAATCCTGTCCTGCCTGAGCTGATGTCCTCCGACAGTTGACCGAGTTCAGGAACTGGATATAGATGTTCTTGTTTCTTTTGTGCCAAAGCACTTCTCAGCACAATCAGGGTGGTTGTTTGCATCTCTTTCAGTATAGTCATAGCTACAGAGAAGACGAGGGGAGGAGGGTAGAGGGCAGAATGACACAGCCTGTGTATCATAAATAAATGTAGCATTCTAGGTTTGATTAGGATGAATCACCCAGCCTCAAAGAGAAAGCGGCTTAGTACAGTTGCATCTGGCACTTCGGTGATTGTGACCATTACTCTTCCATGACAATAACACATTTCTAAATAAAGTAGGTAGTAATTTTCTGCCACCCATGGCTATGCCCCCATTCACAAAGAATGAAATTACCACAGACAGATTCTTACAGAGCAGGGGTGCCCTCAGAGGCCTTCCCTGATGCCCGCAGTGTCCCTTCCTACTATGTTTTCAGTTGTATGTGGTGCCCATGACAGTTTCTGTGGGCATTTGCACCGGTACAAACTGGTGCGCAAACAGCAGGCAGAAGGTTTTTACTTTTCTTACCATAACTTTCCTTGGCTGCCCAAAATCAGGTCAATAACTAAACCCACTCCCAAACTGTTCCAGGAAACTACACATTTGCTTATTACATGCAAACTGAGCTATTGAGTGTTGCTCTTTATTGTTTGCTTCAAGTTTGGGACCAGGTATGTTGAGGGATGATGGTGAAACAGAGGTCACGATTAACTCTGTGATTCAACAACTGGGTGTAAGCCATGTACCGTATTTTTCCGTCTATAAGGGGGACTCAGATTTAAGAAAATCCACCCTCAGCACTCTCCGTGTATAAGACGCCCCCTAATTTGGGGCATTATTTTTTAGGGGGGAAACCTAGTCTTATACACAAAAAAATACGGTATTTGTAGCCTATGGGATGGGTCAGGTCCACAGATAGTTCTCAGGGAGTTCTTGGAGGATCTAAGAATCAGTTAGTGAGTTTCATTTTATGCTCTAAGGCACTCCATATTAAATTCTTATGTAACAATGAGCTGAAAAGTTGGCTAAATTCCTTATGCTTTCACTCAAGCTAGAGATCCATTAATTAGATTGAAGGGTAAATTTAATCACTTGCTGTCATGAGATGAACTTGGTGATGCCTCCATTTATTATGGGACAAAACAATGGAACATCCTAAAGGCAATATTATTTGTGATGGCTCCAGTGACCCAGTTTTTCATTGTGCCTACTCTATAGAACTGGGACCTTTTTAACATCCAGCAAAGTTGTTGGTGTCCTCTTTTTATGTCTTCCCTCAATACCCTCGTTCTATTTGGACAGCCTCGTAAGATTACCCACCACCAACTGCCCTTTCCTTTTTCACATTGGAATTGTTGGTGAAAGGGTTCCAAGAATGAAGCCACAAAGCAAAAAAATAAAAATAAAAATTATTATACTGTATGATTCAAAATTGCTGGGTTATTTTCTCCTAATATTTTGAAATATATTTTTTCCCCAAACAGGTCATTTTTACTTTCTTGAAGGACAAAATGATGCATTGCTTTGTGGCAACAGTTCTGATGCAGGGTAAGACCACCTCCTACCATTAAGCTTTAAAAATACAAAGTAAAAAACAGGTTTTAACATTGTTGTGTACCTTATAATTGATAACTGTAACCTGACATGGTGGATAACTGGAGGGTAGCCAATATGGCACTTGCTAGATGTTTTTGAAGCCCTTCACCCAATGTCCCTGGCCACTGGCCATGATGGTCAGGGCTGGTGGAAGCTGGAAGTCCAAGAACATCCAAAAGGCACCGCATTGGCTACTCCTGAACTAGAGAATTGGATTTGATCTGCTCTGATTTAGGTTTCTTTTTAAATAATTTGATTGTGGTCATTGATTAAATATGTCGAATTGGAAATGGGAAGCAAGAGACCAATTTTTTTAAAAATGGGAAACCCAGACTTGAATCTTACCTTACTGGAGGATCTAATTCTCATCCTGAATGGATGTGAGGAAAGCAGATAGCTGGTGGTCCCAATGGAGCAAGAGGGGAGAGAAAAACAAAAGGCAAGGAATTTGGGTTAGGAACTTCCTGTCCAGGGTAGGGCCTACCCACTCAGCTATGCCCATATGTGTATCCATTGCAAAGTAGGCATTTCACTAGCTTTGATGACTGACTGTTTTTCAGCCTAACATCTTTTTTTTCCTTTTTCAGTCAATGTCCGGAAGGATACGTGTGTATAAAAGCTGGTAGAAACCCAAACTATGGCTATACAAGCTTTGATACGTTTAGCTGGGCCTTCCTGTCTCTCTTTCGACTGATGACTCAGGACTTCTGGGAGAACCTCTATCAGCTGGTGAGAGAGGATAAATTTTGTAGCGAGACCTTAACATATGCTGGTTTCAAAACAAAACCTGTCCAAGTAACCTGAGCACAAATATTGTATTGGCTTACAAGAGTCACACGGGGAAGGGTGTTGCAAACTCATATATTACTTTTTTATATTAAAAGAAACCCTATTGTTTTCTCTAGACATTGCGAGCTGCCGGCAAAACGTACATGATCTTTTTTGTCCTGGTGATTTTCCTGGGCTCTTTCTACCTGATCAACTTGATCTTGGCTGTTGTTGCCATGGCCTATGATGAGCAGAACCAAGCCACCATGGAAGAAGCAGAGCAGAAGGAGGCCGAGTTCCAGCAGATGCTGGAGCAGCTGAAAAAGCAACAAGAAGCAGCTCAGGTATATTTCTGATGGGAAATAATTGAACATAATAATTGAACACCGTTCTAGCTAAATGTATCATTTAGAAAGCTGCCGTGCCTTAAAGGTGTTTTCTTTGTTTCAACCAGCTCCCTCAAAGATACTGTGAAAAGAAATCTACCTGATATTTTTGTCTGGTTTTTATGATATATATTTCCTATTTAAGCCCTGCCCAGGTAGTTTGAGGGAAAGAGGGTACTACACTCCCTGGCCTGACCTTAACCTTAATTAGAGTATTAGGGGGGTAGTTGTATTGTTAGGGGCTGGGCGGGTGGCGCTGTGGGTAAAACCTCAGTGCCTAGGACTTGCCGATCGCATGGTTGGCGGTTTGAATCCCCACGGCGGGGTGCGCTCCCGTTGCTCGGTCCCAGCTCCTGCCCACCTAGCAGTTCAAAAGCACCCCCGGGTGCAAGTAGAAAAACAGGGACCACTTACTAGCGGGAAGGTAAACGGCATTTCTGTGTGCGGCTCTGGCTCGCCAGAGTAGCTTCGTCACGCTGGCCATGTGACCCGGAAGTGTCTGCGGACAGCGCTGGCTCCCGGCCTCTAGAGTGAGATGAGCGCATAACCCTAGAGTCTGTCAAGACTGGCCCGTACGGGCAGGGGTACCTTTACCTTTACCTTTGTATTGTTAGCTGCCTTGGCACCTTCAGGTGAAAAGTCAAGGTACACATGTTCTAAAATAAAATAAATGCATAAAATTCGGTGCAGGTGCATGAAAGGAGGAGTATAAGGCACAAAAACGAATATGTATAAGGAAAAGAACCATTTTGATTTTATAAAACTAAATCTACGCTTGGACTTTTCTTATGGAGTTTTGAGTGTTTTAAGTTTAGAAACGCCGTTCTTTTCATGAGGCCAGCGAAATAAAACCCCGAATGCTTTATGGCAGGCAGCGGCGACAGCAGCAGCGACGGCATCGGCTGAGTCGAAGGATCCCAGCGCAGGCGGCGGCGTAGGGGGGCTTTCTGAAAGTTCTTCTGAAGCGTCCAAGTTGAGTTCGAAGAGCGCCAAAGAGAGGAGAAACAGAAGGAAGAAAAGAAAACAAAGGGAACAATCTGGAGGAGAAGAAAAGGACGAAGATGAGTTTCATAGATCTGAATCTGAAGATAGCATCAGGAGAAAAGGTTGCCGGTTCTCTATTGAAGGGAACAGGCTAACACTAGAACGGAAACACTCTTCTCCCCACCAGGTATCTGAGTATTTCGTTTTTCTGTCTTTTAGTAGTAACTGTAGTATATTGCCTTCTGGTATTGCTAATCTAAGAATGACCTCTTTTGCATGGCAGACTGCTTATAATTAAATGCAGTATATAAATGTGGTATACCCAGTGCTTTTTTATATAAAAAATTTTTTAGGGGTACTCTCATTTTGACTCAAGAAAATCACCATTTTATACTTCAAATCGGGGGAAATCAATACAGTAAAGGGTAAATGGACAAAATTATTATTATTTATTATTATTATTTATACCCCGCCCATCTGACTGGGTTTCCCCGGCCACTCTGGGCGGCTTCCAACAAAATATTAAAAAACAATAGTCCATCAAAAATCAAAAGCTTCCCTAAACAGGGTTGCCTTCAGATGTCTTCTAAAAGTCTGGTAGTTGTTTTTCTCTCTGACATCTGCTGGGAGGGCATTCCATAGGGCGGTTGCCACTACCGAGAAGGCCCTCTGCCTGGTTCCCTGTAACTTGGCTTTTTGCAGTGAGGGAACCGCCAGAAGGCCGTCTGCGCTGGACCTCAGTGTCCGGGCAGAACGATGGGGGTGGAGACGCTCCTTCAGGTATACTGGGCCGAGGCCGTTTAGGGCTTTAAAGGTCAGCACCAACACTTTGAATTGTACTTGGAAATGTACTGGGAGCCAATGTAGGTCTTTCAAGACTGGTGTTAGGTGGTCTCAGTGACCGCTCCCAGTCACCAGTCTAGCTGCCGCATTGTGGATTAGTTGCAGTTTCCGGGTCACCTTCAAAGGTAGCCCCACGTAGAGCGCATTGCAGTAGTCCAAGCGGGAGATAACCAGAGCATGCACCACTCTGGCAAGACAGTCCGTGGGCAGGTAGGGTCTCAGCCTGTGTACCAGATGGAGCTGGTAAACAGCTGCCCTGGACACAGAATTGACCTGTGCCTCCATTGACAGCTGCGAGTCCAAAATGACACCCAGGCTGCACACCTGGTTCTTCAGGGGCACAGCTACCCCATTCAGGACCGGGGAGTCCCCCACACCTGCCCGCCTCCTGTCCCTCAAAAACAGTACTTCTGCCTTGTCAGGATTCAACCTCAATCTGTTAGCCGCCATCCATCCTCCAACCACCTCCAGGCACTCACACAGGACCTTCACTGCCTTCACTGGTTCTGATTTGAAAGAGAGGTAGAGCTGGGTATCAT
Source organism: Podarcis muralis (assembly GCF_964188315.1). Lineage (NCBI taxonomy): Eukaryota > Metazoa > Chordata > Lepidosauria > Squamata > Lacertidae > Podarcis > Podarcis muralis. The sequence continues at coordinate 108,562,665 of NC_135655.1, read as the reverse complement.
CCTCAAAGTACAAAGAACATGCATTACCTCATATTACACAGCTGACAGCTCACAGTAACTTCCACATTTGCGTGAGGTTGTGTGCACTAACATCTTCCCGATTCCTCTGCTTGCTCTTGGTGTCCATAGCCATCGGAGGCGGTAACAACGAAATTGACCAATCACTATGCTAGATTCCAACTCCTACTTCAAACATTAAACGCTCGCTTCTGTCTGTGACTCAGGAAACACTGTGACAGGAAATGAGGCCACCATCGGGGGTAGCAACGGAACTGACGATTCACTGTGCTAGAGAAGAAACTAATTTTTTAAATAATTTTTAGTTTCTTCTCCTGTTAGATTCACAAAATGTTTAGGGGTGTGCATACCCCTGTGCCCCCCCCCCAGAAAAAAAGCACTGAGTCTACCAATTTAATGTATAATAATGATAATAATATGGAACTCGACATGGTGTTTGAGAATCAACGGGTAAAGGGAGGTGGGGATCTGCATTTTGCTTATCCTTTTTTGGACCTCTGTACATGCTCTATAGCTAACTGCCGTGTTCTCCTGTGTTTCTCTGCAGTCTTTGCTGAGCATGCGTGGCTCCCTGTTTTCCCCAAGGCGCAACAGCAGAACGAGCCTTTTCAGCTTCAGAGGTAGAGCAAAGGATATAGGATCAGAGAATGACTTTGCTGATGATGAACACAGCACATTTGAAGATAATGATAGCAGAAGAGATTCCCTTTTTGTGCCGCGCAGACATGGTGAACGGCGCAACAGTAACATTAGTCAGGCCAGTAGGTCATCCAGGATGCTGGCAGTGTTTCCAGTGAATGGGAAGATGCACAGCACTGTGGATTGCAATGGGGTGGTTTCCTTGGTTGGTGGACCATCTGTTCCTACATCGCCTGTTGGACAGCTTCTGCCAGAGGTGATAATAGATAAACCAGCTACTGATGACAATGTAAGGAAGTTTTAAATAGTTCAGGCATGGTGGCCTTTTCTTAATGCACCAGCCAGTGTGTCTACAGAATGGAATCCCTTGGGAATGATCCTTGGTTGGTCAAGCTGTGAATGCTCCTGCATCTTGTAATACCTTTTTATATATACTAACAAAATCAATTTAAAGCATAATTTTTGCAAAACAAGCAGTGGAGAGAGAGAAAAAAAATTGTCTGGAGAATGTGCAAAATATATTGCTTTGTGTGTTTTATATTCAGAAAACCTTGCTGGATCCTACATTTATCTGGCTATGAATTAATTGTATCTGGCCAGGTCCAATAAAAAATTCATCTTACTCCACAACTAAGAGGAAGTTATAACTTTTGGTACCATATGGATTCTGACACTGCCTTGGTTGTACATAAATTTGATTACATTCTGTCTCGTGAACATCATTACAACATACAAACAACGTGGCTAGAAGTTCTGGTTCCCCAAACATTGGTAAAATCACTCCAAAATTTCACTTTTTATATTTAGCATTTTCATGCATCTTTCAACCTGATGCTCCATTTTTGGCTGACAAAGTAAATATGATATTTAATTACCACATTGATGCACACACTTTTCAAATTACAAATATATGTGCACATATCTGCTGTCACATATACACACACTATATTTTTCTAGCTATCTCAATAAAAATTATAGGACTTTTCTGTGCTGATTTGGAGAAGCATGACAATGCTGGATTTTTAATTTTAATTTTAACTTTTATTTTGATTTGGTTTGAATGAAAAGCTTGCTATCCATTTTAAATGCGGAAGATAAGCAAGTGACATGCCTTTTTTTCCTTTTTCTTTCTCTCATTGTAATTTTTATTTATAACCTGGGATTTATGCTGCAATCCTATGTGTGGGAAACGCTCACAAGTAAACGATCTTAGGGTTACAGCTGTTGACTGATTAATTCCAATTCATTTCTTCTTCCACCAACTGTTCTCTTTAAAAGAGAAGTGTAAAAGGTTGTTTTACATAGATCTTGCGCCTAGTATGTTGGGGGGCGGTATTTCCCCATTTGGCAAAGTCTAGCATGCTCTCCAAGGCTGAATTCCTGCTCATCTTTACTTGGAAGCAAATCCCATTGAAATCAATGCGTAGGTTGAAACGTATGGGTAAGTGGGACTTTGCAATGCTAATGAACATAAGCAAGGCAGTTTAAAACGCAACGAGAACCCATGGGATGTTCCCTGAGAGTCATCTGAGAAGTATAACAATGAAGTAACTGAGATGAGGACAGCATGTTTCTTACAAATACTTTTAAGAGATTTTTTAAAAAACAAAAAAAACCCAGGTTAATAATACAATAAATAACTAAGATTTGGCATGAATAATTAAGCGTAACTCAAAAGCATGACGCATGTATGCCTTCAGACTTAGACATTCTTCATATAAGCTGCCATGCTCAACCACTGCTTTCAGGATGATCTTATATTTCACTCTCTCTTTTGCAGGCCACAACCACAGAGACGGAAATGAAAAAAAGAAGATCAAGTTCTTTTCACGTTTCTATGGATTTTTTGGAAGACCCTACTCTAAGAGAGAGAGCAATGAGTATAGCTAGCATAATCACAAACACCATGGAAGGTATATACAGAGAAAGAGAGAGAGAGAGAGAGGGATGTTCCTTCAAATGTACTAAACGTGTTGCCCCAAACTACCCTGTAATGATTACTGCTCTGTGGAATGCCAGGGTTAATTCACAAGATTGTGGTAGGTTACACTAGGCTTTCTCAGATTCCTCGACAGCCCAGCAGCAGAAATGTGAGAATACAGTTTGGAAATGTATGCTGGAAGAACAGGTTATGAAACAGTGGGAAGTGAAAAGAAGGAAGTCCCAATTTCTGGTGAAACTAGAAGTCAGAAAGTTAAGCAACAGCAAAGGCGTCTCAGAGGAGAGGTTTTGTAAAGGCAAGGGGTTGTGCACATGGAATTGGAATTGTCACCTTTTTTAAACAGGTGGAGTTATCACTGCTTTAAAAAAGCAAGTCTATTGCAAGGAAGTGTACCTTATGCCCTCCTGACAATGGCCGGATTCAGCATTGTGAGCTCAATTCAAGTTCCTAGTATTGACCTTTTAAGAATTCTAAGCACCTGTGATCCCCCACAGTACCTGAGGAATTCCATGTGGACATAATAGTCCTGCTGGCTTAGGTGAACGGTTTACCTAGTCCAGCATTCCATTTCCCATGGTGGCCGACCAGATGTCTCGGGGAAGCTCAAAAGCAAGGCATGAGATCAATAGCCATCTCTTGGCTGTTGTTCCACAGCAATTGACATTCAATGGCATCCTATTTTAGAACCTGTAGAAACCATTTTGCCATCGTGACTAGCAGCGATTGACAGACTTATCCTTCACAAATTTGTCCGCTCTCCTTTTGAAGCCTTCTGACCTGGAGGCCATTGCTGAGTTTTGTGGCGGTGAACTGTGCTGAAGAAATACTTCGCCTGTCTTGAAGCACCTGCTAGTTAGCATTATGATGACTTTGGCTTCTAATATTATGTGGGAAGGGTGGGGCTTCTCCATCCACGTTCGCCACCCCCTGCATAATTTACTGTGTCTCCCTTATCTGCCATTTCTGTAAACAAAAAAGCACCAAACGTTGGCTATGTTCAGAAGACACACTAAGCCAAACCAGGGCTTAGCATGAATGTGATAGCAATCCAGGAGATTGCAGTCACTTTGCTTCTCCCCAGACTTTTTCGGTCACTGTGGCCCAGCAGGTAAGCCAATTTTTGGCTTAGCTTGTTGTTTGACCTCAGGATCATGGTCCAGGTCTCTCCTACAATCTGTAGCTAAGTTTGTAGTCATAGTTAAGTGGGAGAGAACTTAAATCATGATCCTGGATTCAGATGAGACACTAGGCCAAACCTTGGTTTAGCTGTCATCCTGCCCTGAAATTAAAAAACAAACATACAGGGAAGAGCACAGCAGGCATGAGCTCCCCCTGAGCAGCAAGTAATTTTTCTGTGGACACTATAAGCTGTATTCTGGCTTATTGTGATGTCAGGCCATTGTAACTTTCCATATAAGAGAGCTACTGTTCGTTTTGGTTATTCTTTTCTATACATTTTGCAGCTCAACAATGCCCTTTTTGAAATGTGCTTCTCTGTGTCCATGTCTCCATGTTTTAAGAGAAGTTCATTCATTGAGGACATGGAGCAGTGATATATGCACTGCTATTTTCCTAGAAAAAGAAAAAGAGGTGCTGGAACTCACCATGAACGCCTCTCTTGTTATTTTATAATGACAGTGGCTCCCACCTGATTTCCGGTGAGTTCCAGCTGGGGGGAAAGCCCTGGATATAGGTGTGCGTGTGTTGTGAGTGCTTGACTAGGCTACCCTCTTTTTTGTAGACTTTCTAAGTTCCCAGACACCATTTTTGAGATCGTACATGACTCAGCCTTTCATCTTTTCTTCTTATTTCTTTATCTCTGGACTCAGGTGGACCAGAGGAAGCAGAAACAATAGAACCATCTCTCTCTCTCTTTTTGGTTTTGTCTTAGCCATGTTTGAGGTGGCATTTCCTGAATTAGGAAGAGTCAGCATGAAACAGTGTGGTCTTCTTTTTCTTTTTAACAGAACTTGAAGAGTCACGGCAGAAGTGCCCGCCGTGTTGGTACAAGTTTGCAAACATTTTCTTGATCTGGGACTGCTGTCCATGTTGGCTGAAAGTAAAGCATTTTGTTAACATCGTGGTGATGGATCCGTTTGTTGATCTTGCTATTACGATTTGCATTGTTTTAAATACCCTTTTCATGGCAATGGAACATTACCCAATGACAGATCAATTCAGTAATGTACTTTCTGTTGGGAACCTGGTAAGTCATCCATTGGATATTGCACAAGATAGCTAACTTTTGTTTGTTTATAAAGGCTAAGTTAAAAATTGCATTCCCCACCCCCACCCCTTTAATAAAGAAACTAGTGGTGGAGAATGCTTGAATAGCTATGTATGCCAACACAACATACAGGAGGTCTCATTTCGAACTCATATAACTTTGTTTTCATAAACCCTTTGATATAAAGTGGTTTTCTTCATTGTTCATTTTCAGTGTAGTGGCATTCTGAATTATCTAAATCAAAGGAGTGTATGGTGGAAATATAATTACATAGCAGGACTTTCAAAAGCAGCAACAATGGCTACCCCTAATCACACACCCAAGATGGCACCTCTGACCAGAATATATGAAGAGAAAGATCTGTCTAGAATTCCACTTCTGAATTTAAAATTGTCTTCAAGATTAGGCAACATAGCTAACTTAAGTCATACTTGGAGTGGAACCACTCAAAGTATTGATTTCAGTGAGTCTACCTGGAATATGACTTAGCTGGACTCAGTCCTAGAAGTTTAATAATGTGATGACTGAAATCCATTGATGTTGACTACTGTAATGCCCTGCTTATTTTTCTGTTTTAGCTATTCTTATGGGGAAATATGCACAGTGTCTTCTGCCGCACTAGCACAATATTGCACTTGTGGCATTGGCACATTTGCCAATGATTGACTAAGCCACAGTTCTCTCAAGGATGGGGGGGGGGGTAAATTAAGTCTGGTTCTCACAGTAATGTGAGCCTACTTAATTTGCACTTCCTGAAACAATATACAGACTGAAACTCATCCATCCTTTGAAAACCACACTTGTCTGAATTTTGAGATGCAGCTCTCCAGTGAAATAACATGTACAAAAATGTGTGTGTTGTGGAAAGGGTGGATAAATGGCATGTATTATTAGTGAAAAACCATGTACAAAATGCATCTGTGCTAGAGGAGAAATACATTGGAAATGTGACCTAACATGCTGACAAATTTTTTTGTGAGAAAATTTATGCGTGCAAATTGAATTTAAGATTGGAAAAATGAGAAAGTGAAATTGACAGATCTGCCCGACAAATGTATCCAGGGAACAAAGTAAGCAGCGAAATGTTCACAGTCTAGATTTGGAGAGAAGCAAAATCAGACAGTTTGGCTCAGATTCAAACTTTGCACAGGCCCCACAGATTGAAGACCTGTCTGGGGAACACTCATGGTTGAAGGCTGGCTGTATGTTCTCCAAAAACAGGGAATCTAATGCCCAGAAAGGAAGATGAGAGTTGGAAAGAGACAAGACAGCTCAGTCATTTTCAGGGCAACCATCATAGATTATTGTTCCAACATTGTTAGGTTTGAACAGTGGCTCAAAGTACAGGTGACAGACATGGGAACATTTTCCCTCAGGGCCATTTGCCATGTGTACAGTGGTGCCCCGCAAGACGAAATTAATTCGTTCCGCAAGTTTTGTCGTCTAGCGAATTTTTCGTCTTGCGAATTATTATTTAGACAAGGGAAACAAAGTCGCGAGACGTTTTCGTCTTGCGAAGCAAGCCCATAGGGAAATTCGTCTTGCGAGGCAACTCGCAAACGGAAAAACCTTTCGTCTAGTGAGTTTTTTGTCTTGCGAGGCATTCGTCTTGCGAGGTACCACTGTAGTTGCCAATGTGCTGTTGTGTATGCCCACATGCTGCTTTTAGAAAAATCAATGAAAGAATCCAGTACTAAAAGATGAATGAACAAAGATCTCCAAAAGCATTTGTAGGCATGCTTCATGTAGCCATGGTCATCTTCTGTATGTCTGCTGTAATTTTAAACTTCTGCAGTAATTTTAAACTTCATGTATTTGTATTTCCCATTTAGGTTTTCACTGGAATCTTCACGGGAGAAATGTTTCTGAAACTAGTAGCCATGGATCCCTATTATTACTTCCAAGAAGGCTGGAACATTTTTGATGGCTTTATTGTCACCCTTAGTTTAGTTGAACTTGGCCTGGCAGATGTGGAAGGACTGTCAGTTCTTCGGTCTTTCAGATTGGTAAATTGTTTCAACCGATATGTCTAGCCGATGTTATTGTTGAATCATCTTATTTCCTTTTCGATGATTTTAGGAATTCTGAGAATCTAAAAATAAAAAATGCTGTAGAGCTATCTTAAGTGGAAAACGTACATTATAAAAGACACAGTCCAGTGAAAGTTAGTCAATACTAAATCCCATTGAAACCAATGATATGGCATGCATTTACTCAACAAGTTCCATGAGTTTTAGTGAGCTGTAGGGCCAAGATTCAAATCAGATATTTAAACAAGGTTGTTTAATCTGGACACTTTGATTCTGGAGAGAAATTTGCCATGGGATCCCTATCTGAAACCTCCCCTGGGTGTGGACTGGGACCCATGGCAGGTTTCTGTTGAAAATGGGCTCCTGCAGCTGCTTTCTATTCCCAAAATTTGATGTTTACTGCAAACACTACCTATGAGGGAGCAAGGAGAAGCCAATTAAGAGACAATTTTTAAACTGAAAACTGAATTAGGGTCCTGATCTATATCAGGAGCATGTTCTGGATCAGAGCTTCAAAATGAATTGGTTAGCTTAACCACCCTTATTTAAACATGTGACTAACATCTCATATTGTTTGGCCTAAGGAAGTGCGCACAAGTTTGCAGGCTTTCAGTGCAATTCTACAGAGAATTCATTTGAAATAAATTAGTTAAACAAGACTTAAATCTACATAATGTTTGAATCATGGCATTACTAAAGCCCCATCAATTTCTGTGAAACTTAGTGGCACTTAACGTTTTCCGGAGTGGGCCACAAACTTTTTCACAAGTTTGTATTTACCCTTACAGACAACATTTGTCAATTTACCTTTTTTGTTTTCCAGCTCCGGGTTTTCAAATTGGCAAAATCCTGGCCGACGCTAAATATGCTGATCAAAATTATCGGCAACTCTGTGGGAGCTTTGGGAAATCTGACCTTGGTCCTGGCCATCATTGTCTTCATTTTTGCCGTGGTGGGCATGCAGCTGTTCGGCAAAAGCTACAAGGAATGTGTGTGTAAGATTGCAAAGGACTGTGAGCTTCCACGCTGGCACATGAACGACTTTTTCCACTCTTTCTTGATCGTGTTCCGAGTGCTTTGTGGAGAATGGATAGAAACCATGTGGGACTGTATGGAAGTTGCAGGCCAAGCCATGTGCCTTACAGTATTCATGATGGTTATGGTGATTGGAAATTTAGTGGTATGTAACTTTTAAAAAAATAAATCTAGATCTATACTGAGTCTAGAAAATAGCCTGGACTGTTTCATCAAAGCTCTTAAAACACATCCATTTACAGGGGAGGTTTTTCAGATAATCAGTGAACAAAGTGATCAAAGTTTCATATTCATTTTAACACTAGAAACAATTGGAAAGCGAAATCATAGTTACCAGCTTATCCAAAAAAATGTTTTTCTAGCATCCACTCTTCCTTCGCTTTATACGCTTTTGGGCCAATATAAAACCTTGCAATGACCTTGAGTAGGAATTGGCAAACAGTATCATGTCAAGCTGTGCAGACAGGAGAGGAGGAGAGCAGTGAATGGACTTACTAGTAGGCAGTTTTGCTGGGAGAGATGTCAGCCTTTAATCTCCTTCATAGTTGCCTACACTATGCATGAATCCCTTCTGAATCTACAATGCTAGGTTTATGTACCGGGCTGCAGGCCTTTATCTCAAACATGTTATTCCAGGGCAATACATAAACTGAGCAAAAATTAGGATCTTTTTCTCTCCCTCCCCTCCCTTTTGTTTAGGTACTGAATCTATTTTTGGCGTTGCTGCTGAGCTCATTTAGTGCAGACAACCTTGCTGCCACAGATGATGACAACGAAATGAACAATCTCCAGATTGCTGTGGCAAGAATAGATAGAGGAGTAGACTACATGAAAAGAAAAGTCCGAGAATTCATCGAAAAGTCCTTTGTTAAAAAGCAGAAAGCTTTGGACGAAATCAAGCCCCTTGAGGAGCTAAATAAGAACAGCTGCATTTCTAACCATACTATTGAAATTGGTAAAGATCTGGATTATCTTAGGGATGTGAATGGAACCACAAGCGGCATAGGGACAGGGAGCAGTGTGGAAAAATACATCATTGATGAAAGTGATTACATGTCATTCATAAATAACCCAAGCCTGACTGTGACTGTGCCAATAGCTCTTGGAGAATCCGATTTTGAAAATTTAAATACAGAAGAGTTCAGCAGTGAATCAGATTTGGAAGAAAGCAAAGAGGTGAACCTTTAAATACTGCTAATCTACTTGATCTAGTAATAATAACAATGATCTATTTCTGTATTGCTTTTTAGGATTTAGCCAGTGTCAAATTAGAGGATTTTTATTATTATTTCATATAATTTATATCCCGCTTGGTTGCTTAAAAAAAAAGACCTCCTTAAAGCCCTTCAAATGTAACAAAGAGCACCCATAATGACTTTTTGTCATCTACTTCATTGATATTGCTGCTGTAAATTGAATCACATGGTTTCAGTCCTGTCGCAAGTTGTGTTGTTTGTGCAATTCCTAATCCAAGGGCAACTTTCATACAAATGACAATATATATAACATCTGATAAAAGTTACCAGAAACACTAGATACAGGTAGGTAGCCATGTTGGTTTGCTGTAGTTGAAACAAAAATTAAAAATTCCTTCCAGCAGCACCTTAGAGACCAACTAAGTTTGTTATTGGTATGAGCTTTTGTGTGCATGCACACTTCTTCAGATACTGAACACTAATAAGCACTAATGAACTGTGAGCAGTCACGCAAGGAGTTTTGCAGACCTGAGTGTACTCTTGTATCAATGTTGTTGTTTTTCTCCACCTTTATTTTTTTCTTTAACAGAAACTAAATACTTCTAGCTCATCCGAAGGAAGCACTGTTGATATTGGACTTCCTGCCGAAGAACAACCAGAAGTAGAACCCGAGGAAGCAGCTGAACCTGAAGCTTGCTTTACAGAAGGTCAATATTCAGAATCTGAAATGTTTGTGTGGCTTCTGGTTAGCTTTCTCGCTAGAAGAGATGAGCTGTGATGGAATGTGAGCCATCTGTGGGGTGGCTAATGCTTTTTTGGTTCAGGGCCACATTCTCTCTTGGCCAACCATCCTAGGCAGGGGGCACATATCCCCGTGGTGTGTCCACAGGACATAGTTGCAGACAGGCAGACATTTATATAAGCACCCACCCACCCACACAAATTCAGCTGATGCATGCAATGGCGCAAAATTGTTAGGTGTGCGAAATTTCAACACAGTGCTGCCTCAATACAACTGCGCACTTCTGTTGCTGGCTCTGCTGAAAATGGCTTCTCCATGCAAACCAGGAAGTGGCCTCTCCAGACAATGGAACAGCTCTTCTTTTCTTATTTCTGCAGCTGCAAACTCCTAGGTGATACAGACACAGTTGAATGTGAATGTGTACTCTGTCCATTTCTCTCCTTCCCACCCCACTCCCTCCACATGGTCCCAGGTGCTGGCAACCCACACTATGTCACTGGGTGTACGTAGATTGTCTGAGGAGAGAGTTAACATTTGCTGATGCCACTACAATCATGGAATCCTACCCGCCCCGCCCCGCCCCAAAATTGCCTATGAAGCTAGACCCTGCCCCCATATGGGGGGGGGGGTTTAGCCACCCCTGTTCTACAGGAAGTTAATATTCTTGGAGAAAGACCACAGCTTAATACAGTGATACCTTGGGTTACGAACTTAATCCGTTCCAGAAGTCTGTTCTTAAACCAAAGTGTTCTTAAACCAAGGGGTGCTTTCCCAAAGCAGCGGGGGACTCAATTTGCACTCAACAGGAAGCGGAACATGTTCTGCTTCCAAGGCAAAGCTCACAAACCAAAACACCTACTTCCGGGTTTGCAGCATCCTTAATCCAAGTTGTTCATTAACTAAGCTTTTCTTAAACCAAGGTACCACTGTAATTCAGATGTCACAGTGGGATATGTGAAAGTAATTAATATCAGGAGGGTTTTCCTTCTGTCTCCTCAAAAATCTAATTTATTGTTTCAGGTTGTGTGAGAAGGTTCAAGTGCTGTGATGTTAGTGTAGAAGACGGGAGAGGAAAACAATGGTGGAATCTTAGAAAAACCTGTTTCCGAATTGTTGAGCACAACTGGTTTGAAACCTTCATTGTCTTTATGATTCTTCTTAGCAGTGGTGCGCTGGTAAGTGAAAACAGAAGAGACGTTAAAAATAAATGTTACATATATATATATATATATATATATATATATATATATATATATATTGCATAGCAGGTGCACTACATCACATTTCTGCTTTTGAAATTATGGAAACTGAATAATAATTTCACTTGTTGCTAGTTGTCTCTAGCACCCATGAAATATCTAATACAAGTGACAAATTCACTTTTGATTAAGACAAGATACAGAGAGAAAATATGTTACCCAATGGAAGTACAGGGCAAATAGGAAATAAGTTGTATTATTTAGACTTGCTGCAGCTCACCCATTCACTGGTGTATGATATTAGTCTCTGCTGTCTACAGTTTGTGTTTTTATAAAGTAGGGAGGGGGAACAACTTCATAGATGTCTTGCAGATGGACTATTAAATATTATGAGAATTCCAAAATGGCCAAAAAATTGTACTGTGCTGCTTCTTTATATGAGGAAATCATGTGTGTTACAGAAATAGCAAGAATGGCAGGAGTGTATGGCGTTATCATTTATACCAGAGATAAAAGAGCGTCTCTAAAAGGGTTGCAAAAAGGTTTTTAAAAATGAAAACTAGGAACAAAGTGAAAAGCAAGCCAATCTTCCAGTCCTTCTACCATAATAAACAATAACACTAAACATTTGGGAACAATTTGCAGGCCTTTGAAGACATATACATTGAACAGAGGAAGACTATAAAGATCATTCTAGAATACGCTGACAAGGTCTTCACCTACATCTTCATTCTCGAGATGCTTCTGAAGTGGGTAGCATATGGATATCAAACATACTTCACTAATGCCTGGTGTTGGCTGGATTTCCTGATTGTTGATGTATGTACCCTAAGTGTTCTATTTATATATATGTTTGTATATATACAGATGTGGAGTGCTCATGTTTTTCAGGGTGCCAGCCAGTTAGCATTGACTTTTTCAAAACATATCCATACCACTTCAATTTCCATTTCCCTTTCTCTCAAACAGCCAATCAACATTGTGCATTCACTGAGCATGCTCAGGACTCATTGGCCTTCCCTCCCCACCCCCAAAAATATTTTTGTGCTTTTCCTAATATTGGGATTCCACACACCCGCCCCCCGGCCTACTGATGCCTATCTCCTGTGTGTGGATTGTGCCATTTTGCATCGGGGTCCACTCTGAAAATGAGTTCACAATTAATATTAGATCCTTTGCAAATAATAATAATAATAATTACCATAAAAGATAAGCACATAACCCATTTTCCACACGGTGGAAGAACAATCACTCTAATATTGCCTTGGAATAGGCTATTAGCAAGTAGTGTATTGCTTTAAAACTTTAGAATGCATAATATATTGGCATCGTATTAGCAAACTTCACAGAGTTCTACTATTGTGGATTTCATATCGGTGGTAGCCAACGTGGTACTCTCCAGATATGGGCTAAAACTTACATCACCCTTGACCATTGGCCATTCTGGCTAGCCTGATGAAAATAGTTGTCCTAAATATCTGGGGGGGGGGGGCAATACATTGGTTATCCCTATTCTACAGCAACACTTGGTACTGGCAAGTGCCATCAGCTATTATGATTACAAATCATAACATCTGGAATGCCCTTTTGCATTTATTTTTTTAAATCTCAAAGAGAACAACATTTAAATTATATATTCACTTAAGAATATATACACATTGTGAAAAGTTAAACCAAACCTTTTTAAAAAACGGATAATTCTCTCCAGTCTTACATATTTTACCGCAGAGAAAGATTTTCCAGGCTTTAACAATGAAATCGTGTTCCTGTATGGGACCCAGCCTTGCACCTCAGTGGTCCTCCCAAAATAGCCAGAGTGTGTGTTTTTACCCTTTGTTGTATTGAAATATTATTTCTTAGCTGTACTAGGCCCTGTTACACATTTCCAGAGTCAACTGAGAAACCCATTTTGACCACTGCAACCCATTCACCTAACTTTCATATGGTGAGCTAATGTATGAATTAAAGGTCCAAAGTTGGCACAGGATGTACTGGTTGATGTGCTTATAGTCCTGTGATTCCTTCAAACTCCACAGTCCTGAATCTACAAAGCCTTATAGCATAATATGATGCAAAATGGCAATTTTTCTTTTTCTTAATTTTTTTTTAACAGGTATCATTGGTTAGCTTAACAGCAAATGCATTGGGTTACTCAGAACTTGGAGCCATCAAATCCCTTAGGACGCTGAGAGCTCTGAGACCTTTACGGGCCTTGTCAAGATTTGAAGGGATGAGGGTAAGATGAAATGAGAGAAAAGTCTGCCAGACATAAAACGCATGCCTAAATGTAAGGAATGTTCTGTGCATGCCTTTGTGAGGAATGACATAACCATGCAGAAATGCTGCCCTTTCATTCTATTGCACATTTATCGGTAATAGATAAGCAGAAAGCTTCATTAGCAAACCTTAACCCTTTATTCAGTACCACGCATAAGCTGTGTGCATTTATATTACTTTACTTTCTAGCCGATTTGAGGAGTTTGTCAGATTTGCTAATAGTGATTTGAAAGGTGAGTTGATGCTGTGTCATTTTGTTTCTGATAAATTAAATATTTTTTACTTCATTATCTAGTTTACACAGCTTGTTGAAAGGGTGTGCTGCTTTCATAAATTCAGATCTGTAAGCTCTCTTGCTAGTTAAATTAACGTAGAATTAATTTATTCCCACTGAAATTAATGGCTTCAGTTTAGAATTTCATTCAGTAGGTCAAATTTGATTACTATCAGGTCTCCATATAGGTCTCTGTCCCTCTCTCTTTCCCTCTCTCAGTTTTTGACAATGAACTACTTAAACCTAGTGGCATACAAGGACAACTAGTAATCATACCATGTAGACAACTCAGTAAGATTTAATTTTTTTATGGTCTCACTGATTGGACTAAACTTGCTTACGTGACTAATTTAACCAGACAACTCAATGGATTATTTTTCTTTCTTTTTCACAATAGCTAATAATTTCCAAAACAGTTAAAGTAATTCCAGCAATCCCCCAGCATTATCTACACAAATCATGCAGTGTTACATGTTTTCTTTCTGGGGTAAGTCAGGACCACTGCTTAACATTTATCTTGGAAAAGTTCCTTACCGCACTATACCCCTGTTTTCTTCTGTTCCTTAAAGTTACTGGGTGAATTTGTGCCTGTGTTGAAGTCACCAGCAAAACTCCAAAGACTTCCGTTAAAAACATTCATTTACACTCCCTATACAACCTGATCAAAACTGCATGTTGTTCAAACCTGTTATTTTTAGAGAATGCTTTTTTTTTGCCACTTCATGGAAACATAAGAGGAAACAGCTTTTGAATAATGATAAAAGAAAACCTTTCTAGTGAGATGGGCAGCCGATAACATAACATGCTGTCTAATTAGTCATCAGATGTAAAAGCCACATCAGTACCATGAAACAAAATTCTGAATACTGGAGCTCAGTTCCTCAAATTGTATCCATCAGGTTGCATATATTTTCTTCAAAATTTCTAAGAAGAAATATTGTAAATTGAAACTGACTCGATACATGAATTTCAGGTGCATCTAACCACCCCTTAATTTCAACAAATCCTTTTAAACAAGAAATTCATGAATTGAGAAGTCAGCAGTGGAATAGGGTAAGAGCTGGTCAATTGCTGTAGTGTTCACGAACATTCATTCAGTTTTTTAACTGATTGTTTGGTTTATCCATGTTCATACTTCTTTTTATTTACTATTCATGAACATTCTTGCAAATATGTTTTTGTTGGCACAAATGTTTGGGGAACTGTTGTCCTTTGTACTCATTCCTAAGTAATCTACAAGAATAGCAATACTGCTAAATGTTCATGTAATACGAGTACCAAGAATATGGCGACCTGAAAATAAATAAATTTCAAAACACATCTGGTTCATATGAATAAGGAATATGATTATACTAGGTTTCATTTTTCCATTCACAATCTCCGTTGTGATTTTTCTCTTTAATGATATTTAAAAGGAACCAAGGAGTCGTGTACACAACAGTCTCAGTTTTTCACAATTTCCTGTGCATTTTTTCCCACTTAAAGGGTGTCTCTCATTAAGCCAAAGAACAAAATAAGCAACATATGGCTGATAATTCAAAGTCCATTATAAACAGATTAAATGGATTAAGGGCACAAACAACTTGAACAGTAAACATTATCTGTCCAAAGCACTTGGCCCAAATTTAGAAAGAGCTCTATACACTCACAGAAATCAGTGTGTCCGTTAATGAATGATTCGTGAACAGGAAAAAAAAAATTCCCAGACATAAAACCTGACCAGCTCTCAAAGGAGTCACTGAACTGCACTCTTTTGAGATAGTTTTCATTTCAGCAACTTCATTTTGTGGGGACAGGCAAAGGCAGGATTGGGTTGGTAGCACAGAAATGATGAATGAAAATCATTAATGCCGCCTTGCTTTCTTCCATGATAACTGCAGCACTGAACTAGTGCCAATGCAGTGCTTCCATATAGAGACAGAATATTACAAGCAAGTCATTCTGACATTGCAAATGAGTCATGGGCACCAGGTTTTCTTCTTAGTCTACTGGATGTTCTGCAAAAAGTGTAAATCTGGATTAAATGGAGGGGGGAGACATATGAGCAGATATTTTGATGCTATGTTGAAGAAACCTGCATGCGTGATCAGTAGAGGGCTACCTCGGAAGTCGAACAGAATCCGTTCCGGAAGTCCATTTGACTTCCAAAACGTTCGGAAACCAAGGTGCAGCTTCCGATTGGCTGCATTCCTCCAGCCAATCGTAAGCCACAGAAGTCGCATCGGATGTTTGGCTTCCAAAGAACGTTCGCAAACTGGAACACTCACTTCCGGGTTTGGGAGCCAAAACGTTTGACTTGCAAGGCGTTTGGGATCCAAGGTATGACTGTACTGATCCCACAATAAACAGCAGTCTCGAAGCACCCTGGGCCCAAAAGCATGCTTCACAAAATTTGTTATAATATCTTTATATGTTTGGCATTGCTAATCTTCCACAGGGACTCCAAAGCTTCTCCAGTAGTATCTGCTATTGGTCTTCTGGGACTTCCATTCTTAGCATGACTCAAATAATACCAGGTTTTTCTGACAAGCCGTGTTCAGAGTCTGGTGCTGAACTGGGAATTCATGACCTCTGACTGAAGCAGCCAACGAGCCAATAGGGTTGGAGGCTACTTTGGAGTGAAAGATGACAAGCACTGCATCTCGATTTGAGGATAGTTTAGAGAGATGAAAACTGTTACAGAATTAAGGGCCAGTCTTGTGAGGGGAAGAAGGCATCATAAACAAGACCTTTAATTAACCACTTTGTAGTCTAGTTGGCGATAAAAAATACTGTTCAAATTTAAATGAAACTGAGGTCAAGCATCAACCGTCTTTTTTTTTAAATGTGTTATTTAAAAATTGGTTTTGTGTAATTGACTGGTGGAATGGACCACACCAAATTTTAAAGCAGCTTGCAAAAAAAAAAAAAAAATCCCCATGAAATCAGAACCTAAAATTCTGACCTGTTGTTCTTACCTATCAAGTTTGGGTTTTCACATATTTGTATCATGATATTTAAATGTGGAGCTTTAAATTAACTTCATATGATTTCTCTGTTCGAAAATTGGTAAAATTATTCCTATGCGGAAGAAAAATCCAAGACCTAAGGACAACGTAAGTCTGTGAAGTATAGCAACTATTTTAACATGCACAACAGGGACAGGGGAATTATTTATCAAAGTAAACGTTTAAAAAATGCAAGGCTGTTGTGTTATTGTGAGAACTGTTTAAATATATTCAAAAGTAAATTTAAACCATCCTAACTCCACAGAGGTGCTGGAAGGCAAAGTAAATAATCGCTTTTATGTGAATTAAATCTGTCACAGATTGGAAGCTATATTCTAATCTCAGTGCACGTAGATCAATGCTTATAACTACATGCAAAGTGAGATTTGAATATACCCATTGCTTTATATTTACCATTTTTAAAACTCCCTGTAATGTAATGATCTTGCAGTAGTTCAAAATATGTAAAGCATGTGTTTATGTGTAAACTCACTGAAAGAGAGCATGTTACGCCGTGCTTGATGTATTTTTCTTAGAGCAGTAAAGCGGAAAAGGAGTTTTTAAAAATTGATCCACCTTGCAGTTTTAGTTTTGCATGTCTTATGCACATTTCTGGCTGATTGCTTTAAAGTGATATCATATTTCAAATTTCCAGTCCAGTTTCCAAGACAGCAACATGAAAAGCAAATTGGTATCTTTATTCTGTACAATTCAGAAGATATGCTTTAAAATGCCTCTTACATTGATGCAGTAATAACTCTTTTTACAATTGACAGAATCAGAAACATGTTTTCCATTTCTCCAGGTCTAATTATTGAATTATCTTTGCATAGCCAATTTATTTTTATGGGTGAGGTGGACAGCTAATTCCTCCTTCAATCCTTCTGCAGTAATTAATTACTTTTCGCAGCTTGATTGTTTCACACAGCTTTCGCCCCTAGATTGTTTCATTCTATAAGGCCAGAAATAATGACAAGAGAGAAACATTAACAAAGGCTAAAATCAATGGGTTGGAGTCAAAGGTGGCGTTCTGGTCATGGAAGGGTTATTCAAACTCGACAGTAGAGTGCTATGTAAGAAAGGTGAAACCAAGACTGAAATACACCAGGAATGGCTAACTTATGGCTCTCTAAATGTTGATGGACTCCAGCTCCCATCATCCTTGACTTTTGACCATGCTGGTTGGACCTGATGGGAGTTGGAGTCCAGCAGCACTGCAGGGCCAGAACTTCCCCACCCCTGCCAACACATTTGTTCTGAAATGATGAGCATTTCAAGTGAATTTTGTTAAGGCTGAAGAAAAATTCATATACTTGAGATTTAACCAGTTCTGTGACTTTATTTATAACAAACTGTCTCCTTGTGAGAAAGAAAAGAGAATAAACAAGCGTTCAGCCCCAAAATACCCCCTGACCAAAAGCACTCTAAATGCCAATCATTATGTTCCACCATAATGCGATAATTCAATTGCCATGCCAACTCCTCCCTCCCCCCTGATTTTTACTGCCATGCAAACTACCTGTACTGTAACCTTCCAATTTATATGTTAGGGTTCCACCTTATAGGACAAAGCTTTATCCTGAAAGGAGAACCTGCAGCAGAATACTGTAGTGTGAAATGCTCCTGCTCAGGCTTTCAGCCAGCCATTCCCCCTTCCAGGATACTCTATTCCACTCACCACAGTTAATAATAATAATAATAATAATAATAATAATAATAATAATAATAATAATTTATACCCCACCCATCTGGCTGGGTTTCCCCAGCCACTCTGGGTGGCTTCCAACAGAACACTAAAATACAATAACCTATTAAACATTAAAAGCTTCCCTAAACAGGGCTGCCTTCAGATGTCTTCTAAAAGTTTGGTAGTTTTTTCTCTCTTTGACATCTGGTGGGAGGGCGTTCCACAGGGCGGGCGCCACTACCGAGAAGTTTTCCATTTCCTCCCAACATTCTGTGCCCACTGAGCATGCTCAGTCTTCAATACACTGTCAGGGGCCCCCTCCTTTTATAGTTTTTCCCTAAATAATTTCTTACCTCTGCTAATCTTGGGTCCCCCCCCCCCCAAAAAAAAACCCCCACATCTTGTGTATGGATGGTGCTGTTTTGCCTATGTAAGGATAGGCACTTGGGGAATGAGCTTGCTATTAGTATATCATGTTCTATTTAACCATCAGCTAGGCAAGATGGCCCCATAGTCACATGAGTTCCCCACAGCGCTGCTCAAGGTTTAGGCTGTCACCTTAGAAGGCAGGCCTGCCTTCGAGAGCACTCATCCTTCACTCCCTATGGCCGCTGCCAGCTGCACAACTTAAGCGCTTAAAATATTGTAGCTGGGGTACAGCAAAAAGAGCCTTGAATGCTGTTTCCAAAATAACCACAGCATGCGGCTGTATGGGAAGTGGTGTTGGGAGAAGGGGCATGAACTAACCCTGAATGCTTTTGAGAGAAAGGAAACTTTGCTGCACCGTAGTTAGCCAGGCTTGAAGCAAAATCATTTTGAAGCACTGCCATACACAACTTTCTAAGTTGGGAAAGGAGCTTTCTAAGCAGCTGTGTGAGCTCCAAGGACACCCCCCCCCCCGCAAGTTCATAACTTGCATTTAGACTAGGTTCTGAGGGCCTGCTCTGGTTGTTCCTTGGTATTTTTACAGTCAGCGAGGCTTTGCAAAAACCGCAACACAGTTTGCTCATCACGTTGTGGTCAAACCATTGTTGAAATGAACCATGGCTTGTGTGCAACGAGCTAACGCAGGCTGCTGAAATCACAAGCATTTCTCCTCTTCTGCTGCCGTGCTGCCGGGAAACAAAGCCTAGGCAGGGTTGCAATCAAACCTGGGCTCACGGTGGTTTGTTTCTCTCTAAAGAAACCGCAAGTGGTAACCAAGGTTTGTTTTTGGCAAGCTTGTTTCCCAGCACTGCACCAGAACACTGCACATTGGCAGCAAACTGTGGTTTCATTTTAACGATGGTTTAACGAGACTTGCAAACCAAGCCTCTAGTGCTCACTCCTCTGAAGGTGATTGATGCTGGGAACATGCATTTAAAAACTCTCTAATTGTAAACAAAGCACATATCTCCCTGATCCAGTTACAGGCTTTTCCTGCATGCGTATCCCTCCCTGGATATGAAGCCACAAATAGGTTGTGCTTGTGCAGTTCTGCTGCTCAATCCATCGATCTATGGATTGTGGACTGTGCATGAAGAGCCCTCTTGGGGAAAAAGTTAAATCCCATCAATTAGAAAAATGTTGGTGGTCAGGAACCCTCTCTCTCTTTCTCTGCCAAAGACCCCATCAGTAGGATTTGAGTTTTTGGAGAGGGTTCCTCAAATAAAGTTGTGGTTGTTCTGTGCCTACATGTTGGAGTACAGCCATGCTAATTAATGCTGAAAAGGAAGTGTATTCCACATTTAAATATTAATAACCTCTCCACCGTCCCCATCCCCCCCAAAAAGCAGTTTTGGGGAGGAAAGAAAACTTGGGTTGGATCTATAGGTGCCATTCTGTTTCTAGAAGGTCCTTTGAGCCAACAGGGGCTCCCACTAACATAAGGTGGAGAGTGAACATTCACAGATTCCCCCAGTCCGCCCCCTTGGACCCCCGGAGCAGATATCTAGGGGACTGCAGAGGGAGTGACCTTTCCACGAGTGGAACTCCACTCAAGGGATCTTAGCCTCGTTAACATCTTAGCTTTCTTGATAGCATTCTTCCCAGTCATGTTTTATTAGATAAACTTACAGATGTATTGCAGTCAATAAAGTAAGGTGTTTCTTGATTTAGTCAAGGAGTCCATTGTGTTTAAATGTTTTTGATACTTCCATTAAACACCTAGCTATAAGGACATACGAATTTTTCATTTATTCATTTTTAAACAAAATGTTTAAACTGAAAATAGATTCATTTTCTCAATAAAGACTGGAGCTTGAAATAAACTATGTGATTATTTAAATAAGCACATATTGCAAAACTGTCTGGCTTTCTTCTGCAAAGAAATTAATCTTTGTAATAATAATGCATGGTTAACTGTACAAGATATATATATATATATATACTAATCTTGACTAATTCTCTTTGATAACATTATTGACATTTTGTGTTTTTAGTTTTAAAGAAGTTATACAGCCATTTCAGTTTATATTTTGATTTTCTGTATTAGTATTTTAACATATATCTCTTTTTTTACAGAGATCAACAATCTTCATGTTACTATTATCAGGTTTTTTTAGTTTTTACTTTTATTTAAGTATTTTAGTTTTCTCATCTTTGATGTTGTTGCATATGTGAAAGTTTTCTTTAAAATAGGGACTCTGTTGCAATCAAAATTGTGATTAGCAATTTAATAATTCACTCTAAAAAATAAAACAAAACAGAAAAATTATGCATTGGTGCAACAGAGTGATTATGTTATTGCTGTAAGTATTCTTATACTCTTTTTTCCCCTCCTGTATTTGTGTATTAGGTGGTTGTGAATGCCCTTCTAGGAGCGATTCCATCCATCATGAACGTGCTTCTCGTTTGTCTTATATTCTGGCTAATTTTCAGCATCATGGGAGTAAACTTGTTTGCTGGCAAGTTCTACCACTGCATTAATACCACAACTGGTGAAATGTTCACAATCGAAGAAGTTTTCAATCAGACTCAGTGTGAGGAGCTCATACAAAGAAATGAATCCGCCAGATGGAAAAACGTGAAAGTTAACTTTGATAATGTGGGATTTGGGTATCTTTCTTTACTGCAAGTAGTAAGTGAACACTCTTTACAGACTACTTCTTGTTTACTTAGTGTACAATAAAAAGTTCAACTATTTTGTCACTTACAGTCTGATCAGGCTCATAGGAATTTGCTAGGAATTCGGTGGTAAGAGGGTCATGGAATCACTGTAGACTGCCAGAATATAAAATGAAGGTAGCCTAAAATGTTACTTTGAGGCTGTGGGACTAGGTCTCGGGAGATCCATTTTCACCTTCTGGGCGCTCATTAGCTATTTGCCAACTCTCAAACTAACCTACCTCACAATGAGCATAAAAGTGGAAAAGACGCAGACACCATCTTCAGCTCCTTGGAGGAAAGTGCTATATTTATAATATGATATGATGTCTGTTCAGAAGTCAGTCCCATTCAGTTCTCACAACTTAATATAGAATTGTAGACCCTCCCAGTGGCATAGCGTGGGTTGCTAGTGCCCAGAGCCATGAGGGGAGGGGAGGAAACAGATGGAGTATGCATGAGCTTTCAACTGCCAATCGCCATCTGCATCACCCAGAAGATCGCAGCTGCCGAGATAAGAAAAGAGTTGTCCTGTTGTCTGGAGAGGTCACTTCCTGGTTTGCATGGGGAAGCCGTTTTCAATGGAGCCCAGCAACAGAAGTGCGCAGCTGTACTGAGGCAGCACCTGGTGTTGAAATTTTGTGTCCCTAACCTTTTAGCATCCGGAGCAACCACCCCTTTGCCCTCCGCACGCTATGCCACTGGTCCCACCTTTTATTCTGCATAGCCCTACCCAGGGTTTTATTTCTTGGTCAAGCTACAAGGTGATGCTCAAGTATGCTGCTAAAGAATCTTAGGAAACATCTTTCATAGAGAGAGCTGACATGCATAATTCTCCTAGTCATTTATTTAGATTAGTGCTTTGTAGCTGGGATCATCTGAACAAGGACTATAAGTATAAACGCTAGTGGCACTGGTTAAGAATAAAAATTGTCCTTGAATTTTTGTGAAATCAGTGAATATGGTTGGATAGTATATATCAAGAAGCTGACATTTCTTTAAAAAACACCAGTCCTTTAAGTATAGTTCTTTAGAGTGTTATAATTGCTCACCAACCTACAATAAATGAATAAATGGGGCATCTGGATTTCCTTCTTTGGTAGCATGGACTCTTCTGCATTAGAACGGGCAGTGGGCATGTAGGTGAGAATAATTATCCCACCTACAGGGGAGTCAGTCCCATTGAACACTGTGAGTGGAATCCAGCATGGTGCTAAGGAAATCGTTCTATCCCTGCAAGGATTTCTGCTTGCACAGCAAGTTAATTAACATGCATAATAAGCAGGGGTGTCAACTTGAATAAAATATTTGAAGTGAGGCAGTTAAGCCCCACCCTGCATCACTGATTACAAGACGCAACGCACCCACACAATTTCAATGGCAATGCCCATCAACTTGGGGGGGCAGCCCCCTCAAATATTTTATGGAGGGATGGAAGGACCTCAGCCTCTAGGAGTTTGCTCCTATGATAATAAGTATCATTGTAGTAGAAATGCGGGGGGGGGGGATTAAGTTCTTTTTGAGCCTGTTATATCTTAGGATACATTAAAGTACCTTATTTCCATATTGCCAAAGGTATCATCTTTTGTACCTGTGCTTTGTATAATGAACTGAAATACTGAAACCTTTGTTTGCTTCTGAATTTTCTTAACTGTATCAGCTGGAGCAGGACTAAGTTAGGCCTCCTTGAAATCAGTGGGACTTAAGCCAGGTCATGACCATCATGCCAATTTGATTTAGTTGGGACCAATTTTATTTCATGGGGAACGAAGCTTAACAAATTTACATCACAATCCTATGCATGTCCACTCAGAATGAGTTCCATAGAGTCAATGGGACTTATTCCCATTGGAGGCATGCTTACTTGTCAGTGAGTCTCTTTGAACTTAACGAAACTTACTTTTGACCAGTATAGCATTCCACTGCATGGCAGGATCAAGCCCACTGAAAGCTTGAACAGCTCCCCCTTTACTTTAGTCCATAGTTATAATATATGTATAGGTAAAGCATTTCCTATTGGTAACTCTGGTACAAGACATTGAGCACGGCTGTGAGTTCAGAGTTTTATGTTTAAAATGTTTTCTTGACGCAGGCTACATTTAAAGGATGGATGGACATTATGTATGCAGCGATTGATTCAAGAAATGTAAGTACTTTGCATTCTTTGCCACACAAAGACTCTAGAATTCTGCTGATGAAATGCGCTTGAGGATAACATTAATGTAAACATGAATTATGTTCAAATTCAATAGCACCCTAATTGGTTTGTGTTCGTTTATACTTTGCTGCAAGCTGCCCAGAGTGGCTGGGGTAACCCAGGCAGATGGGCAGGGTACAAGAAGTTTATTATCATTATTATTATTAAAGATGGGCGGGGTACAAGAAATACCATCATCATCATAACATAAAGAATTCCAGGCATGCTGACCATTAAAGTGAAGATATAGCATTGCTATGGGACTCTCCGGAAGTGCTTTTGCATTGTGCTTTTATGAGCATTTGTACTTATGGTGGTGGCTGTACACAATCCTGCACCGGTTTCATACCACAAACGGTGGCAGCATTGTATTGCTTTTGTTGTGCTGGAGTGCAAGAGTGCCCCTCCAGATGGCAATAGTGCAGTAACAATGGGGAAGCATCGCAGAACTAATAAGGTGTGTTGGTGCCCCCGTATAAATTTGTCACTAATGCTCTATTACTACATCATTGACATGTTCAATTATACACCTGCCAAAACACACACATTCACACATCTGGAGGGGTCCAGAGTTGTCTTGATGCCAACTTGCAAGCTTTTTTAAAATAAACTATGTTGAGGTTTCACAATCATTTCGCTTACTTTGTAGGTATCACAGCAGCCTAAGTATGAAGACAACCTTTATATGTACCTTTACTTTGTTATCTTCATAATCTTTGGGTCATTCTTCACCCTGAATCTATTCATTGGCGTCATCATTGATAACTTCAATCAGCAAAAAAAGAAGATAAGTATTTTACCTGCGTTACCTTTAAAGCTCACATCATAAACTCTGGCTAAATCACGTGAACCGATTAAATGAAATAGTTGCTCTGACTTTTAAAGGGGAAAGTGGAGAGACCTATACATATTCATGGACGTTTGGGAGAGAACCTTACCTTGCAAAACATTGAAGAGCTGCAATGTTTGGTCATTGGAAAGAAGTTCCTGCGGAGTGGTCTAGTGGTTGACCATACCTCCTCTCAGAATGCAGGGGCAGTTAAGGTTTATATTGGGGGTGGGTAATCTGTGCTCCTTCAGATGTTGCTGGACTACAAATCCCATCACCCCAACCATTAGCTGTGCTACCAGGGATACATATGGAAAGCCACAATTTCCCTACCTCTGTTCTACATAAAATCTTCCATTCTTACTGAATTGAGCCTAAATTAAAATTCTTATTCTACAATCAGTAAATGGGCACAACCATTTAAAGGGTATCACCTTTTACCGGCATCGCTGGAAAATTTGGAACAACCTCATTGTAAAAACCAATTAAGCCCAATATTTGTTTTTCTTTTGATTATGAATATGGAATAAATGCAAGTGAGTGTATAGGCCATCTATGAGAATGTGGTTATAACCATTTTTCATGTTATGCCCTTACTTTGGAGGTCAAGATATCTTTATGACAGAAGAACAGAAAAAGTACTACAATGCAATGAAAAAGTTGGGGTCTAAAAAGCCTCAAAAGCCTATTCCTAGACCAGGGGTAAGTGAGTCTATTCTAGATTGAAAGATTCGTTTTAAAAACAGCAAATGAGAAGTGAGTTTCTGTAAATTGGAGAGAGCAATCAATATTTGAATACATTTAAGTGAGTTTGTTTTTCTTGGTTTGGGGCATGCATGTTGTTGTTGTTTAGTCATTTAGTTGTGTCTGACTCTTCATGACCCCATGGACCAGAGCACGCCAGGCACTCCACTGCCTCCTGCAGTTTGGTCAAACTCATTTTGGCAGCTTCGAGAACACTGTCCAACCATCTTGTCCTCTGTTGTCCCCATCTCCTTGAGCCCTCAATCCTTCCCAACATTAGGCATGCATATGTGCAAACTATTTGTACTTCTAAAGACATCTGAAGGTAGTCCTGTACTGAAAAGTTTTTGTTTGATGTTTCACTATGTTTTTATTGTGTGTGTCTATATCTATATATGTTATTAATTAAGTTGTAATCTAGCAATGTGCACACCAGAGCCTTAACTGATTTAATATCTCTTCTTTATACCTCAGAACAAATATCAAGGCATGGTCTTTGATTTTGTGACAAGACAAGTATTTGACATCAGTATTATGATTCTCATCTGCCTTAATATGATCACCATGATGGTCGAAACAGATGACCAAAGTAAAGAAATGGAAGATATTCTGTATCGGATTAATCTGATCTTCATAGTCCTTTTCACTGGAGAATGTGTCTTGAAACTAATTTCCCTGCGCTATTATTATTTCACCATTGGATGGAACATTTTTGATTTTGTGGTTGTCATCCTCTCCATTGTAGGTAAGGCCCGTTCTAAACAAAGCAAGGCAAATGTCAAAACTATATTAAGGTGCTTCAAATGTTGCTTTATTTCTTTCGCTGTTTTCAGTTGCTCAGCCACGTTGATTCCTAGTTGCATCTTCTGTAATTGTGTCATATGGAGCACGATCGTTTCTGAATATGTTTGACAAATGTGCAAAAAAAAAGATTTATCTTTGTCTGTGATGATACAGGTTGCTTGTATCCATTTCATCCAATGAGGGAAATTCCAGACAGGTTAAAATTTCAAATTGCTAGATCTCAGTGAGCAGTATTTTCCTCTCCTTTCTGTATTGGCCCTCTCACTCTTCAGTAAAGACGGGTACTCTCACGCCCACCAATATATTTGCTTAGAAAGTCCCTGCATATTTATCTTCCCACTTTGGAGACTGTGGCATCTCCCCTTCCCCCAGGTTTCTTTCTTAAGAAAACATCCCCAAAAGATGGTGAGTCACATATTCCACTTTTGGGAGTCCTCCTGTGGGCCGAAATCATTCCAACACAGGGGGGTTTTCCTCACCCTGTTTTTATTTTTAGTAGCATGGTAAGTATATTTGGTTATGCACATTGGAAGGGTGGGTGACAAAAATAACACAAGCTGCTTAAAAAAAAATAGAGAGGCTATCTTTTCTAAGTTCATTCTTACACTTGATCTACAAACCAATACTACCCAAAAAGGCTATACAGTGGTGCCCCGCAAGACGAATGCCTCGCAAGACAAAAAACCCGCTAGACGAAAGGGTTTTCCGTTTTGGAGGTGCTTCGCAAAACGAATTTCCTATGGGCTTGCTTCGCAAGACGAAAATGTCTTGCGAGTTCCTGCAGGGTTTTTTCCCCTCCCCCCCTTTTTCCCAAGCCGCTAAGCCGCTTATCAGCTGATCCGCTAAGCCGCTTAACAGCTGATCCGCTAAGCCGCTTAACAGCTGATCGCTAAGCCGCTTATCAGCTGATCCGCTAAGCCGCTTATCAGCTGATCCGCTAAGCCGCTTAACAGCTGATCCGCTAAGCCGCTTAACAGCTGATCCGCTAAGCCGCTAAGCCGCTTATCAGCTGATCCGCTAAGCCGCTAAGCCGCTTAACAGCTGATCGCTAAGCTGCTTAACAGCTGATCCGCTAAGCCGCTAAGCCGCTTATCAGTTGATCCGCTAAGCCGCTTATCGGCTGATCCACTAAGCCCGCTAAGCCGCTAATAGTGCTAAGCCGCTAAGCCGCTAATGGGCTTGCTTCGCAAGACGAAAAAACCGCAAGACGAAGAGACTCGCGGAACGGATTCTTTTCGTCTTGCGAGGCACCACTGTAATTTACAAGCTCTTAAAGAAATGATGAAAAGGAAAATGTTTTTGATGAATGCCCCATTTGCCTCTATATGTGGGAACCAGGACTGGCCCAAGACCTTCTGTTGCTTGAAGCAAAGGTGAAAATAGCAACTACGGGTGGTGCTGTGGGTTAAACCACTGAGCCGAGGACTTGCCGATCAGAAGGTCGGCGGTTCGAATCCCCGTGACGGGATGAGCTCCCGTTGCTCGGTCCCTGCTCCTGCCAACCTAGCAGTTCGAAAGCACGTCAAAGTGCAAATAGATAAATAGGTACCGCTCCGGCGGGAAGGTAAACGGCATTTCCATGCGCTGCTCTGATTCGCCAGAAGCAGCTTAGTCATGCTAGCCACATGACCCGGAAGCTGCACGTCAGCTCCCTTGGCCAATAAAGTGAGATGAGTGCCACAACCCCAGAGTCAGTCACAACTGGACCTAATGGTCAGGGGTCCCTTTACCTTTAAAGAAATGATGAAAAGGAAAATGTTTTTGATGAATGCCCCATTTGCCTCTATATGTGGGAACCAGGACTGGCCCAAGACCTTCTGTTGCTTGAAGCAAAGGTGAAGATAGCAACCGCTACCACCACTCCACTATGTAAAGAAGTTCACTAGAGTAACAGCTGATTCTTATGTCAACACTGGAGATGGGGCAATGTTTTGCACTACACCTGAAGGCAATAGCCTAGCCTATGAGGGTGGAGAACAGGCTGCCTGCACTGGTGTACTGAGGGGGGCAGGGTGAGTGCACCGGGTACCATTTGGGGAAAGGGTGCCATCGCGGCCACACACACACACACCCCAGGATGCGTGCTGGGCACGTGCCCTCCAGGGATGCGCGCCAGCCATGCCCCTGCCTGTTCTCCACTCTGGGGACTGCAGCATGTTGCTCTGCCACTGGCTGCCTGACACGCATATGGTAGCTTTGTCCACCAATACCTATTGCCACTCCTCATTTTGCAGCATCTGCTGCTGAGGTGGCCAACTCATTCAGCCTACTAGTTAGGGCCAGATCTAGTGGGGATGCAGCAACCCATCCAGCTCAGCTGTCAGGGGGGAACCAAGAAGTTGCTAAGTTGGATGGAAACAGCCACCATCCTCCTTTAATGTCAGCCCAGCAGGCTTGCCTGTTCCATAGGGCAGGAGCCTCGGCATTGTTTATTATCTTGATAAGGTATGTTTTTGTTGGTTATCACCATCTTCTAGTATCCAAAGTGCCTTTGTTCCATTTCTGACATCTGCATAAGCCACCTATTGCCTAATGTGTTATATTTAAATTGGTTACTCCCAGATGTGCTGCTTGATTTAGATTTCAAATAACAATAGGTTAAGATGAGTGAATCTAGAAAGGCTTAGATGACATAATTTTCTATGTGTTAGATAAAATATAAAAGTTGACTTCTAGCATTCTTGAGTTGTTACTGCACACTGCCATAAAGTCAGAAACTCGGCAGTTTACAGCCCATTCCTAGGCATGTTTACTCAGAAATAAGGGTTGCTTTGTTCAATGAGATTTACTTCTGAGTCATTGTGCATAGGATTGCAGACTTTGTCACTGAAAGCTCCTTAAAGTTCACAGGTAAGTCAAGGTAGGACATTGGCATTGATAAACAATTAGCCCTAAGACTATTGCTTAATTGTATTTTTAACAGGTATGTTCCTAGCAGAGATTATTGAAAAATACTTTGTGTCGCCCACCTTGTTCCGAGTGATCCGACTTGCCAGGATAGGTCGCATCCTGCGTCTCATCAAGGGTGCTAAAGGGATCCGCACTCTGCTTTTTGCCTTGATGATGTCTCTCCCTGCCTTGTTCAACATTGGTCTTCTCCTTTTCCTGGTCATGTTCATCTACGCTATATTTGGAATGTCCAACTTTGCCTACGTGAAGAGAGAAGTGGGCATTGATGACATGTTCAACTTTGAAACTTTTGGCAACAGCATGATCTGCCTCTTCATGATCACCACCTCTGCTGGCTGGGATGGGTTGCTAGCTCCCATTCTCAACAGTGGGCCGCCAGACTGTGACCCTAAAAAAGACCACCCTGGAAGCTCAGTCAAAGGAGATTGTGGCAATCCTTCTGTTGGGATCTTCTTCTTTGTCAGCTATATCATCATATCCTTTTTAGTTGTAGTAAACATGTACATCGCTGTCATTCTGGAGAACTTTGGTGTGGCGACCGAAGAAAGTGCTGAGCCTTTGAGCGAGGACGACTTTGAGATGTTTTATGAAGTCTGGGAAAAGTTTGACCCGGATGCAACCCAGTTTATGGAATTTGAAAAACTCTCAGAGTTTGCAGCTGCTCTGGAACCTCCTCTTCATTTACCAAAACCCAACAAGGTTCAGCTTATTGCGATGGATCTACCCATGGTAAGTGGTGACAGAATTCACTGCCTTGACATCTTGTTTGCTTTTACGAAGCGCGTCCTCGGGGAGAGCGGAGAGATGGATGCTCTCCGCATACAGATGGAGGACCGCTTTATGCAATCCAACCCTTCCAAGGCCTCCTACGAGCCCATCACAACTACATTGAAACGTAAACAAGAGGAGTTGTCCGCTGTCATCATTCAGCGGGCTTACAGGCGTTACCGCCTAAGACAGACAATACACCAAGCTTCCTTTGTATATAATAAAAATAAATTAGAAGGAGGGACGGGCCAGCGTCTCAAGGATGAAATTCTCATTGACAAGATCAATGAAAACTCTTACACAGAAAAAACAGACCTGACCATGTCCACCGCTCTTTGTCCACCATCCTACGACCGCGTAACCAAGCCCATTGAAGAAAAACACGAAAAAGAAGGTAAAGATGTACAGAAGAAAAAGTAAAGCGCCAGTTTAAAAAAAACAAAACTGATTGGGTGACAAATTGTTTACAGCCTGTGTGAGTAATGTAGTTGTGTCAACAGGACTCCTCTAGGCGGTATATGCCAAACAGACAGTTTTTACAAATATACTGTATTCTTTAAGGTCAGTGCCTATAACAAGACAGAAACCCCTCGTCGTCAAAATGTGACTATATATAAACTATGGGAAGCATGACAGGAGGTTCCTGTTTTCATTACCAGCTGACACTGCTGAAGAGGAGAGGAAAAAATGGCTAATCAGACTGTAGGGACCAGTAAAAGGGGTTGGGAGGGGGGGAACACTAATTTGTGTGTGTGTTAAAACATAGAACACTTAGTACAGTCAGTAAGTATATCCATTTCAACTGCCACATTTGTCATCTTTTTACGAAATCTGTGTTGGTGGATTCCTTTCCTTTCCTTTCTTCCTTCCTTCCTTCCTTCCTTCCTTCCTTCCTTCCTTCCTTCCTTCCTTCCTTTCTTTCTTTTTATTCACACATTGTGACTATTTTTGTAAATGGGGTTTATGCTGGGGAAAGGGGGTAAGTACTACTTTGTCGGTATGAGGACCAGGCGTTCTATT
Organism: Podarcis muralis; assembly: GCF_964188315.1. NCBI lineage: Eukaryota > Metazoa > Chordata > Lepidosauria > Squamata > Lacertidae > Podarcis > Podarcis muralis. The sequence continues at coordinate 108,532,056 of NC_135655.1, read as the reverse complement.
ATATGACTCTCTTATATGCACACCAAAATGATTTGCATGGGGGCATGCTGCACTTCTTATAGATCATGCATGGGGGGAAAACATTACGTCCACCAAGAGCAACGAGTTTTTAACAACTCTTGTTAAAACTGCGAGGGAATACTCCGTTCTGAGGTGCTTTAACAAACGTGTTTCATGTTGTGTTACATTCGGGCAAGTGTTTAAATGCCTCTAAAGTCCCCTCAAACTCACCAGAGCAAAACAAGACGGATTATTTTTGCACCGGCAATTAAATCTCAGCTAGAGCTGGAGTCGGGAGTCGCTGTTTTTATGTCTGTGTCAATTATTTTTCCCTGTATGGTGTATTCAAGGCAATGTGCCCTTAAAAAAAGAAAAGAAAAAAAAAGAAACAACTGAACTGACCCAAAACCCCTTTATGAATTTGTTCCGCTTCATCCTGCAGTATTGTTTAGCCATCTTCAGCTCTCAGCCAGGTTGCCAACGTACGTGTTCAATGAAGAGCCCTCTGTTGTGTAAATAGTAATTTTACCTGTGGTGCATGTTTGAGCAAATGAATAACGACCTGAGCACATTTATTGCATCAAATATGTACCACAATAGGTTTAGTGTGCAAGCTTTCAACAGGTAAAAACAATGTATTCTGTACCATTATAGATAGTTTGGATCCTATCAGTGCATGCTTATATTGCCTATGCTACTCTTCCTTCAAGTGTCCAGAATCTTAAATATGGGAAGCCATACGTCAGAGGTAAAGTGGGAAAAAAGTGTTCAACAAGACCTCATCCCCTCATATCATTAAGCAATATTTGCAGCCACTTGAGAGGTTCTTTCTTTCTGTTTGACATTTTTAAATTTGAAGTGAAAACCAATCTGATGTATAGCCCGACTGTACAGACATGTTGCAAACTGCTAAACCTGTTGAAAATAATGTGGTTAGAATTTTATAAGCAAATATAAATATTGTAAAAAAAATAAAAATCATGTTTGTTTTATTTTTGAGCATTATGTACATAAAAATGAGAAATGAATTTTATCTTGAGGTTGACGTTGCAGCCTTTTGGGTTACATTCTGTCCATAGCACTTTCTCACGGAAGAACTTCAGAAAATAAGAAACGAAGAAGAGACGGGTAATTGTAGCTTTCTGCTTTTTAAAATTGTATTTGCAAACATTTTCAAGGTGCAATAATTAAATTATTTGTGAAGGAAAGATTCACAGTTCGCTTGCTTCCAGCAATTCTTTGCACTTGGAAGAGGATGCAATGTTTTTATTTTAAATCTCTAGCAGTGCCTGCATCAGAAAATGTAGCCTTTTTCTTTCACAGAACCATGTTCTTTTCCTGTTTTTATTTACGCGGACTGTGTTTGTTCATTTGACTCATGCTTTAATAGAACTGTTACAAATATATCTTGGGTCCACAGTATTTTTTCACAGAAAAAAATAAATAGCAGAATTATATAACCAAACACATCAGGACATTTTATGTTTCTTACATGGGATATGTTAAATATAGATTATTTCTTTTAATAAACAATCAACTTATACTGTATTGGTGAACTGCATGCAGGAAATGCTACTAATATCCTAAATACTGCTATACATCATTACTAATGTGCAAAATAATAAAGATTAATTTTTTATTGTAATTTCCTTGGCTACTTTTCGTATCTAGGACAAAATGAATTGCAACCTCTGATTGTCAAGGAGCTGTCAGGCGAGCACAAGTCATCCACAGGGCAGGAAAGAACCTGAGACACGAAAGGCAATTAGCTTTTGTTCACAGAAAGTAACAACACAGCAGAGGTCCTTTAGCTCTAGTTGGAGATGTTGCTGAAACTGACCACTGGTCCTGCCTTTTCTCTCTAACCTCTCACTCAAGATCCCCACCCGGCAAGCAGACAAAAGCTGTATCAAGGGAGCGAGCTCGTCTTCTAGGCCTGTCTGGCCCATTGCTCAGCAATGTGCAGGACTGTCCTCGAGCAGGGGGTCGGGGGGGGGGGCAGCAGAACTGGGACTGTCCTGCTACTGGGTAGCATTGGCAACCTCTGACTTCTCCCTCTGAGTCTGTACTGGCACTGTGACTCTCAGCCTCCAGCCCTGTCCTGGAAGAGTCTCTTTCTTGTGCCCGCCCCACCCCCACCCCCATTGCTCAAACCTCCTGCTTCTAGCACCTCCCAGATCGTCCCTTCCCCAGACTGCTCCCCAGTGTCCCACCACCACAATCCAGGGTCTAAATCATCTTCTGTGTTAGGGTTGGCATATTTTGAAGAGCAAAAAAGAGGACACATTTGCCGACTGCTAACTACGGATTGCTTTGACAACTCTCGTTTTAAATACCCCTACTATGTGCAGGCTATGGAAACTGTGATATTTTGCTAGCAGCAATGTTCTTAACTTTCAACAACAAAATAATAGTAATACATATTGCTCCCTCACTTGCCACGTGAAAGTATTTTGGCTCATGTTCACATCTTTGTGAACGTAAGTGTGCACAGAACAATTTATTAAACAGTTTAACATGCATGGCTGTCAACTTTTCCCTTTTCTTGCGAGGACTCCTATTCGGAATAAGGGAATTTTCCTTAAAAAAGGGGAAACATTGACACCTATGTTAACATGTAAATATGGACTTTCCTTGAGGCCAGGGGGATGTTAACTCTTGCCCTCCCAGACTCCTTCTCCAGGATCTTGTAGCTGAGCCAGTGTCCTTTTAGTTCGGCCACAAGAGAATGGATTTATACAGTATGTAGTTAGTTTAAGATGCTGCTCTGTTGTGATTCTCTGCTGCAGACTAGCTTAGCCAAGTGCCTCAGATCTGAGACTAATACACTAGAAAAAAATTATTCAGTTACTGTAAACAAAAACAAACAAAAAAACCCCAGACATTTTGCCAAATTTTAGAAATCCGCCCAGACAAAAATTTTAATTCTGAAAAAGAGGACATGTCAAGGGGGGAAAAGGACATATGGCAACCAAACCTGGAAAAGAGGACGTGTCCTGGAAAAAGAGGGCATATGGCAACCCTCCCTGGGGGACTCTTGGGCAGGTGTCACCCACCACTTTCCCTCAACAAGCCAATCCCGGACACTGATGTAAATAGGAACATAACTAAGTAGTGATTTCAAGCACACTTGTGTGGAACAAAGTTCCATTGATATCAATAAGAGTTCATTCTGAGAAAATCGCCCATGGGAGACATTTTTGGGCTGAGTGCCAGGATGATGGCTCCTGCATCCAGTACCAGAGATTTTGTATTCAATTTCCACAGTGCAGGATCAAGATTCTCACCCACAGTGGTCAGCTAATCAGGTGGTCGGCGCTGTTCGCACTACTGACAGCCAATCACTTTTTGATGGAGAAGGCTGTTTTTCAGCACCATCTGATGATCAACAAGTAATAATGATAATAATTTGTACACTTAGACAAATAAGTACATGCATTCCACCCTTTCGTTTCTAATTTTTTTCAAACGCGTGCACGTCGCCTGTTATGTGAGCATCTCAATATCAACAAATCATAGAAAATACATAAAATACAGTATAGTACACAATCACAAAACAACAATTAAAATAATCATAAACAGGCAACCATCAAGCGGTTTAAAAATTGTTAAAAGATCTGTAACAGCAAAAGACCAATCGCCACGATGTTGCCAGAATGCGTTCCTCAGCAGATAAAGGTTCCCACCTCATGGTTTAGATGGTTTCCCCCTCCCTCGCAAGCACTTCCCAGAACAAATGGTGTGAAATCCAAGATTCTACCTTTATTTTTCTTACGAAAAGATTTATTAATATTGATGTAAAACTGGATCTTGTAACTTCTTATATCTTGCGTATTTGGATGGACTGCAGCTGTGAGGGGGAAAAGGAAGCAGAAAAAAGATAAAGTGGCCATGCTTGAACTCAGAGCATGATCATACTCATACTATCTTGTTTAAAATGTTGTTTTGTTTTAGTTGTTTAAAGCACACCGTGTCTGCATGCAAGTCAGTGGAGCAGTTTGTTGACTCGAGTGCCAGATGTGTCTCAGGACGAGGTATGAGATGGAGAGAGATTTTCATTGGGGCCATTATGTAGAAGGATTCAATCCTCCCCCCACATCCTTTCAGCACTCATGCTCATGACTGCGCCCTGCTGCAGTTGGGAGGGGCAGAAAGAGAGGGGGGAATATGCATAAATATAAAGGCAATGCTATTTGGAAAGGGAAGCGCTAAAGAAATAGTTGATTCCTGGAGAGGCGACTGAGGGTGTAGGAAAGGGAATGGCTATAGCATGGGTAGGCAAACTAAGGCCCAGGGGCTGGATCCAGCCCAATCGCCTTCTCAATCCAGCCCGCGGACGATCTGGGAATCAGTGTGGTTTTACATGAGTAGAATGTGTCCTTTTATTTAAAATGCACCTCTGGGTTATTTGTGGGGCCTGCCTGGTGTTTTTACATGTGTGCTTTTATTTAAAATGCATCTCTGGGTAATTTGTGAGGCATAGGAATTCGTGTGTGTCCCCAAAAAATATAGTCTGGCCCCTCACAAGGTCTGAGGGACAGTGGACCGGCCCCCTGCTGAAAAAGTTTGCTGACCCCTGGGCTATACAAGCCATTACTGCCCAGAATAACAACTGAAATGTTTTGTTCATGCAGGTACCATGTATAAAGTGCATGAACAGAGCATGCCTATGCTGAGCACAATAAACATCCAGTATGGATGTTTGATTTCATGGGAGTTACTTAATATATTACATTATAGAATATTGTAATAGACTGGTTGTATTGTCCATATGCTGTTGTCAAATGCACCTCCTAATCTCACCCATAACCATGGTTGGAATACAGAATTGTAGAATCAGAGAGTTCGAAGGAACCTTGAGGATCCAATCCCCTGCAATGCTGGAATATGCAGTTGTTCCTTATGGGGATTGAACCTGCAACCTTGGTGTCATCAGCACCACACCCCAATCAACTGAGCTACCAGAGGCAAGTACTGCTGTAGCTAGCTACATAGCAAAGAAACATTATGTTGATATGCTTGAAACACTCGTTTTTCAGTGTTCTAATAATATTCTCTCTCTTTTACAGAGCAGTGCAAGGATTGTGTGGGTGTTTGTGTATTTGTGCTTGGCTTGTGAGGTGAGGGGTGATCCATTCACTTGGCTTTCTACTGTGCGCATTATGTGCAATGGTGAGCACCGAGTGCCTGCCTGAAGTGTGCAAACAGGTTTTAAATATTAATATAATCTCCAGAGAAGCCGAGCTTCCAGAGCGATCCTAACCATGTCTACTCAGAAGAAATTCATGTTGAAGTCCATGGGGTTAGGATTCCAGCCACAGCCTGTGCCAATAAAAACAACAACAAAAAGACACCCAAGGTGAGCCTTCTGGTATGTCAAGGGCGCACTAATTTATTGTGACAATCTCTTCAGATGTATACTGTGCAGTGATCTGAAGTTGGCAGGCAGCTTTTGTACAGCGGTGGACCTACATTTTGGGGTCCCTGAAGCTTGAACTGTCATGAGGGCCCCTTCGCCACTAGCAACAAGGTCTGGGTAACCGCTGTTCTCTTCCTCTATGGGGTTGTTCCATGGGGTTGTTGATCCCTATACCTTTACAACATCTGTGCTACTGACTCTCAAATGTTGGGATTGTTGGAATATTTACAAAATCATCATCATCATCAGTTTGTGTCATGTGGCTCAAATTGGGTCTACTAGACCCAAAATTGTTAAGCAACGTGGACTAAAATCACTTCTGGGGCCCCTCTGGGATTAGGGCCCTCCTGAAGTTTAAGCTTAATTCGTTTCATACTAGATTCGCCCCTGGCTATGTGTGTGATTTGTGTGTGCAAACACATGCAACACACGCACATATACAGTACATTTATCTACATACACGACCATAGAGGACGGGAAAGTTAAGCTACTAGAGTCAAATGGTCGTGATGTACATGGTGTTTCCATGCAAAGCTCAATTATTCACAATATAATCAGACAACTGATAACATCAAAACAGTAGAGCGCTGGTCTTCTGCAGCAAAAAAGAAGACGAGAGCACGGTTTTTAAGGCGCTACAAGACTTTTCGTTATTCACAAAAATGTTGATGGGTGAATGGGTGATATAAGACAGTCTCGTTCTGCTATGATAACTATATAACTGTGTAACTATTGTTAGAGGAGAGGGGGTTGAACATTGCTGGCTGAAGCTGCTGGAGACTTGCTACTTGAGCGCGCGAGCGCCCGCTTTTCGTTGCAGCAAAACGGTGGGACTTCTGACGACCCCTTTGCCGTCTCCGGCGTAAGCCAATAGAAACTCACTCCGGCGTCCGCTCCTCTCCATACAAGCGAACCTCCAGCCAATCAAGTGCCAACACAAGATGTTGACGAGCGAACCTTCCCATCTCCGGCGGCGCTCAAGAGCTTCCCTTCTGATTCGCAGGGAGGAGGAGAAGGAGGAGGAGGAACGCGTAACACCGCATTTCCGGCTCCCGTTGGAATGGAGGAGAAATTCCTGCATGCGGGCTCAGAGCCCAGCGTGCGGGTCTGCAAAACTGGCGCCTGAGACGTGTGCTGAGTGTAAGACAGCCCAACCTGGACGGATTACCCCCCCGCTCCTTCCCCCGAAAAGAACTGCCAGTTACTCATGTCCTGATCAAAGTATCATGGGCAGCAGCGCACAGAAAAAGAGAGGGGACGGTACTATATGGATGAGTACTATCACAAACGCATTGATTCTGCTACCCCAGGATTTGGTATTCTGTCCTCGTTTTGTTTGGAAAGAGTATCTGATGCTATTTAAAACAACAACAACAACCAGCAAATGAAAAGGAGCTTAATTTTCTCTTGTTTGTCTTGCCAAACTCTAGCCCAATGGTTGCCATTAATTTGATTTGAACTGATTTTAGAATGAATTGATTTTAGAATGCTGTATTATTTTACTGTTGTTAGCCGCTCTGAGCCCAGCTTCGGCTGGGGAGGGCGGGATATAAATAAAATTTTATTATTATTATTATTGCCTTAAAAACAACCCATAGGTAGATCATGAGCGCGAGGAAGCAGCTTCCACCCCACCCTCCATGGACCACAAAGTTTGGCAGCTTTCGAGAGTGGTTTCCTGCATTTGTAGAAACCAGACATACGAGACAAAGTGCAAGGCCGCTGTTTTTACGCGTCCTCGGTGAGAAGCTGGCCTCCCCAGACCACTTTTTGCACCTTTCCAAAAACCCGGAACGCCTGAACAGCTCCACGCTCGGTCGGTGGAGCATGAGCCTCTTCATCTCAGGGTCGTGGGTTCGAGCGCGATGTTGGGCACCGATTCCTGCACTGCAGTGGGTCGGACCAGAAATGCCCCTCGGGGTTCCTTCCAACTCTGTAATTCTATGCGAGGCGTGTCTGTGTGTGTGTCAATCGAAGAACCTCCCCACCCCCGGACCCACTCCTTTCCCCCCAAGGTAACCCATGGGAGCCCTCTTCCTCCCCAGCCTGCGCATCCAGCGCTGCGTCCAACTCCGAAGATGCGCCGTCCCGTCCACGGGAGCTCGCGCCGTAATAAATGCATCGCGCTTTTCAAGATGCCCCCGGAGCGAAGGCTATGGAGGGTTGGTCTGGGTTCTTTTTTTTTTTCCCCTTGCGGCAACGAATTAGTAGGGCGAGGAGGACCCGCCCGGCAAGGCCCAGCCTTTCCTTCCTCAGGCGCCTCCCCTGGACGCTGCTGCAGTCGCGTTAGCAACCAGGGCCGCTGCTTCCGGCAGCCATGGATCCTTCCTTGTTGCAGGTTTGTCAGAGGCGCTTCGGCTCGTCCCTCCCCTCCGACCCGCGAGCGAAATTTCCCGTTCTTTCCTCCCGCGCCCCTCTCCTCTCGGGAAACGCGCCCCTCTCGGCGGCTTCTGCGCTCCTCCTTTTCTCCCCCCGACGTTTTGGAAAGCTCCCAGCTCTCGCGTAACAAAGCAAGCAAGAGATGGGGGGGGGGGGGGAGGCAGCGAACCTTTCCACCTTCTCCCTCCTAGCTTTCTTTTTCTCTCCCTTTGGAAGTAAGACAAAATGAAGCGAAACACCCATCGCCACAGAATGTTGTTGTTGTTGTTTAGTCGTGTCTGGCTCTTCGTGACCCCATGGACCAGAGCACGCCAGGCACTCCTGTCTTCCACTGCCTCCCGCAGTTTGGTCAAACTCATGTTTGTAGCTTCGAGAACACTGTCCAACCATCTCGTCCTCTGTCGTCCCCTTCTCCTTGTGCCCTCCATCTTTCCCAACATCAGGGTCTTTTCCAGGGAGTTTTCTCTTCTCATGAGGTGGCCAAAGTATTGGAGCCTCAGCTTCACGATCTGTCCTTCCAGTGAGCACTCAGGGCTGATTTCCTTCAGAATGGATAGGTTTGATCTTCTTGCAATCCATGGGACTCTCAAGAGTCTCCTCCAGCACCATAATTCAAAAGCATCAATTCTTCGGCGATCAGCCTTCTTTATAGTCCAGCTCTCACTTCCATACATCACTACTGGGAAAACCATAGCTTTAACTATATGGACCTTTGTTGGCAAGGTGATGTCTCTGCTTTTTAAGATGCTGTCTAGGTTTGTCAGTGCTTTTCTCCCAAGAAGCAGGCGTCTTTTAACCACAGAATAGAATTATTGAAATGACCCTGACGGCCATCTAGTTCAACCCCCCTTTCAATGCAGGAATCTTTTGCCCATCGTGGGACTTGAACCCTTGACTCTCAGATTAAGAGTCTGATGACTGGCTAAGCTACAAATGCCAGTGTTTCTGAGCTGAGCATCGGGCGTCTGAGCCTCCTTCACATGTTTACATGTGTTTTTAAACGTCAGCACACGTATTTGGGAGGACTGCTTCATACTATACTTTCTGCATGGAGAAGGGTGTTTGTGTGTCTTCTCCTGTGAACGTACAAAGTGCTTCTGCCACTGTCTTTAAACATCTGTGCACATTTACCCTTGGGAAGCATGAAGGGACAGTGTGTTTTTACTCCTGCATTGCAGGGGGTTGGACTAGATGACCCTTGGAGCCCCTTTCAACTCTACCGTTCAGTGTTTCTGTGAAGTAAACAAGCATGAGGGAGCAGCAGCAAACTTAGGCTCTTTTCCCGTTACATAGATTACAAGGCAACAAATTGTGAGTTTGTCACCGTGTGTGTACTCAAAAGGCAGCTGCTGCCATTCCCATCTCCCCGATGAGTTCATATATGTTACATATGTTTGCCAGTACAGTGGTACCTCTGGTTAAGTAGTTAATTCGTTCTGGAGGTCCGTTCTTAACCTGAAACTGTTCTTAACCTGAAGCACCACTTTAGCTAATGGGGCCTCCTGCTGCCACTGCGCTGCCACTGCACGATTTCTGTTCTTATTCTGAAGCAAGTTCTTAACCTGAAGCACTATTCCTGGGTTAGCGGAGTCTGTAACCTGAAGCATATGTAACCTGAAGCGTAAGTAACCCGAGGTACCACTGTACCAACTTACCACATTGACACTCTGCAATTTTAGGCACACACTTGAAACTTCTCAGGAACAGGATTTGGCCCACTCTTAGAAGAGTTCTGCAGGACTATACAAAGTCACGACTGGAGGCGGCACAATGGCAACATCTGCAGAAAGAGAGAGTTGCATATTTATTTTTATCCCACCATTTAGCAAAATAAATAAAGCTCCTAGAGTAAGCTTGCAAATCACACTAACTTCTCATTTCATCTCAACTGTATGGCGCTGGAAGTAGCTCTCCTAACTCAGTGGTTTCAGTTTTATTAGTATTTACACCTGTGTGATTGTATCCATCATTTCCTTGCAGACGCTCATTAATTACTATTGCCAAGAAGGCTACTTTCGTCATATTCAGACACTTGCCAGCGAAGGCCTCAAGTTGTTTGGCGATGACCCAATCTTCGTTTTTTACCGCATTTACGGCAGGCTGATGGAAGGTAAGGCTTTTGACTGAATATCTTTCGGAATGTTAAACCCCGCTGATTTTGGCAGGTTTACTCAGAGCACGACAGAGTATGCTGGATACCACCCAATGTAAAGATATGCAGAGAGATGCTTTAGCTATATCGATAATTCTGTAGTCGGCAGTGGGGACCTCCTGGCAGAGGCGTCGCCACCGCTGAATGGGAAGACGAGTGAGTTGATACTATGCAAACACACTTGTAGAACATTCCTTGCCCATGTCTCCCTCTCAGCAAACAGCAGCACCTCCACTGTTGGGAGTTCAGGTAAGCACCCTCTACCACACTGCAGGAATATTAGAGTACTTAATAACTGAGATGTGCAGACTAGGGGGAACGGAAGCCCTGTATAGGGAAGCCTTTCAATGTGTAATGTTTTCTTGTGTTTTTATATCTGTTGGAAGCCACCCAGAGTGGCTGGGGCAACCCAGTCAAATGGGCAGGGTACAAATAAGGAAATTATTATTTATAAGGAGGAGCATCTGCTTTGCTTGCAGAGGGTCTGAGGTTCAGTCCCCCAGCATCTAGCAGAGCTGGGAATGCTATCTGTCTGACATCCTGGAGGACCACTGGCATGTCAGCTAGATGGAGCAATGGTCTGGCTTTTGGTACAAGGCAGCTTCCTGTTTTCCTCTGCTTGATGAAGCACGTATTCCATGGCACCAGAAAATGTAACTTAACCTTCTTGAATTTGATTCCTTAGGGCACATTCAGGAGGCTCTTCTCGACCTCGAACCTCTTAAAAACAAGCAGGACGTATCCCTTTGCACAATGATGGCAATGATCTATGCCCATAAAAAGAGCCCAAATCCAGGTACAGTTTGAACTATCTCTACAACGAATAAAGCCAACAGTCCTGAACGGGGTAACTGTGCCCCTGAAGAACTAGGTGTGCAGCTTGGGAGTCATTCTGGACTCACAGCTGTCCATGGAGGCACAGGTCAATTCTGTGTCCAGGGCAGCTGTTTACCAGTTCCATCTGGTACACAGGCTGAGACCCTATCTGCCCGCGGACTCTCTCGCCAGAGTGGTGCATGCTCTAGTTATCTCTCGCTTGGACTACTCCAATGCGCTCTATGTGGGGCTACCTTTGAAAGTGACCCGGAAAATACAACTAATCCAGAATGCAGCAGCTAGACTGGTGACTGAGAGCAGCTGCCGAGACCACTTAACACTGGCCCTGAAAGACCTACATTGGCTCCCAGTACGTTTCCGGGCACAATTCAAAGTGTTGGTGCTCACCTTTAAAGCCCTAAAGGGCCTCGGCCCAGAATACCTGAAGGAGCGTCATCCCCCCCTTTGTTCTGCCCAGATGCTGAGGTCTAACTCCAAGGGCCTTCTGGTGGTTCCCACACTGAGAGAAGCAAAGTTACAGGGAACCAGGCAGAGGGCCTTCTCGGTAGTGGCACCTACCCTGTGGAACGCCCTCCCATCCGATGTCAAAGAAATAAACAACTATTGGACTTTTAGAAGACATCTGAAGGCAGCCTGTTTAGGGAACCTTTTAACATTTGATGAATCATTGTATTTTAATATTCTGCTGGAAGCCGCCCAGAGTGGCTGGGGAAACCCAGCCAGATGGCAGGGTATAAAAAGTATATTATTATTATTGTTTATTTAGTGAGTTGTTAACATTTCCTTTGCTGTCCTGTTTATTGTGAAAGCACGTGGGGCCTTCAATAAAATGTTGCGGCATAATCTGCCTAACCGAAGTGCACCTGCTCAGAGTGCCTCTTCCAGAAAGCCATTGCAAACCTCCCCCCCCCCCCATTCATTCCCTGCCTCCCCATTTAAAATTACCTGCGGCCGCAATCCTGCGCATGCACGCTTAGGGAAAAGTGCCGCTGATTTCAGGGGGACGCTCCTCTGGGAAAGGGCAACTGAATTTGAACCAGAAATACCTTAGCTAGAGGAATCATCCATTTCAGGTTTAACAGCGGGAGGAGCCAAAGCAGCCTTCCTAATATTTTTACTGTTAAACCATGGCGGTAGGGAGTTTGTCCCTGTTGCATGACGTCTTGCCATATATCTGTAGCATGTACCAAAGACGGTAGGCCGAATCAGGCCTTTTCCACACACCCTCTGTTATGGTTTAAATAACCAGTGCTTAACTGATTTTCTTCAGATCGAGAAGCCATTGTGGAGCTGGATGCCAAGCTGAAGGAGCAACGCAAAGTAGCAGGGGAGCAGGCGTTGTATTTTGCAGGCTTGTTCTTGTGGCATATTGGGCGCCACGAGAAAGCCCGCGAATACGTTGACAGGATGATCAAGATCTCAAACGGCAGCACAGAGGTAAGCCGCTTCCCATAGTCACACTTGGTATCTCTGCTTGCTATAGAACGAGACTTGCTAGCCCTCAGCTATGTTGAGTCATCCTGTAGATCATAGCCTGTTATTACTGCTTCATTTAACGCTCAAGGAATATTTTGGCGGAATCAGTACTGTTAAAAACTAGCCTGATGGTTTCTCTTTAGTTAGCTGTTAAGCGTATCTGGTTCATTAACCGAAATGAGTCACTAGCCAATAGCGTTGTTTGAGGCAGCTAAGCCATCTAATGGGTCTGAATCACAGATGTTCCCAGTGCTTGGGGTTTTCTTTGAGCTGCTGACACAGAAACGCCATGTGCTGTGCATAAACGTGGGTGTTTTCCCGTCAAGTTTAAATTGCAAAAATCGTGAATTTTGTTTTGAATGCTTTCTCACCAGCCAGTTGCATACTAACGGCATGAAACATTAGGAGAATGATTGGAGTCAAATAGATTATATGAAGGCCTTAGACTTCCTTGTGTTTCCATTATTGGTGCTTCGTAGGGATCTTGTGTGTGCAGACATTTGGATTTTTAGGATCTTGGCTCGCCATGTTTCCTGGGTTCCCCCTTTTAACATTTCATCTGGTGCAGTTCGTATGGTATACCTAGTGTTTTGAACAGTACATTTGGCATTGCTGTTTTGGGTTTGGGTTTGGAAGGTTGTTGTTGAGACTCTAGATGGCTTTCTCAGTCATGAGTCCCAGTTGGTAAAACAGAGAAAGGGATCACTTTCATGCCAACTTTGTGAGGATGGATGTTCTAAAAACCATTTTTTTTCTGAAAGCTTTCTTTAAGAAACCCGCATTTTAACATTTTGCTTTTCTTTGCAGGGATTGATTTTGAAAGGGTGGCTTGATGTCACCTCTGGAAAAGAAGCAAGTATTAAAAAAGCTGTGAAATACTTTGATGAAGGGCTGCAAAATGGAAACGATACCTTTGGCCTGATGGGTAAAGTAAGTCTGTTATTAAAACAGAAGCTTTTAATCCTTGCCTGTTAATATAACTAAGATTGTGGTGTGTGCCAATGGATCTCACACAGATTGCTTTACACCTAGTCTGGGTTGCTCAATGTGAGTATCGGAATAAAAGTTCGGAGTTAGTCCCAGGGATGGGAACACAGGTCTGAAAATTTTAGGAAACTGCTCACGATCTCTTGTCATTTCATTATTTTGAGTGGTACAGGTAATGTGGTGTTCTCTGCATTACATATGAGATCAGGGTCCATCCATGGTTGCATAGAATCAGTCTCCAACTGTTTTTGGAAACTACAACTCCCATCAACCCTAGCTAGCAGGACCAGTGGTCAGGGATGATGGGAATTGTAGTCCCAAAAAAGCTGGAGACCCACATTTGGGAAACATGTGTATGGAGTTTCTGAAGTAGACTTTGATGTGTTTGAGACTAGAATAATGTTGTTTAGGGAGGGAGTGGTACGTTCCGTAAAACATCTTTCCTTTCTGCTTGAAAATGTAGAGGATTAAGGGATTTCCTTCGTGTTTCATTAGGCACAATATTTTGAAATGCGCCAGAATTACTCAGGAGCTTTGGAGATGGTGAATCAAATAATAGCCCACGCACCACAATTCCTTCCTTCTTTTATAAAGAAAATGAAGCTGCAGCTGGCTCTGCAAGAATGGGAACAGGCAACCGAGACTGCACAGAGGTGGGTTGCTATTGCTTTGGGAAGGAGGCAGGAGGGCTCCAGTATCCTGTCATAGGCCTAGTGCCCCCTTCCCAAAGCCCGGGAAGCATCTGCCCAACTATGGGATGGAGGCACGATGCTCTCTCTCTCTCTCTCTCTCTCTCTCTCCCTCTCCCTCCCTCACCCACCCACCCACCCACCCACCAATCACCCTCACAAGCTGGTGCCTCTGGCGCTAATTGTTCCGCTATGAAAATTTCCACCACACGCCACTGGTGGCAAGCAGTGCCTTGTTACCTTCTCACTTACCTTCTCTGCTTCTGCAGTGGATTGTAGAAGGTCTTGGAAGGTGGGGTTCAATTATAGTATGAGTTTTTGCTTGAAAACAGAATGGATTGGACACTTAAGTGTTCTCTGTTTCATTGAACGCTGATAACTTGCCCAGGGAACTCCTTGTTCATATGAACGTTGGCCCTCTGTTACGTGAAAACATATAATCAGTCGTGTTGTAAAGATACAGCTCCTGTCTCATTTTGTTCTAGGTTGCTGCAGAAAGATGCTCTTAATTTGGACGCTTTAAAAATGGAGGCCATTCATTATTTGTGTAGGGAAGGAAATATACCTGAGGTCAGTACATAATTTAACATCCAGGTTTGCTTTAAGTTACTAATTATTTAAATATACATATCCTGAACAAGTGTAGAGCACGGTTTGTCATTGTTGGCATTTCTTCACTGTCAAACAGTATCTGCTAATTGGGAAAATAATAGCTACTAACAGTGCAATTCTATACATGTCTACTCAGATGTAGAACTCTGTTGGGTTGCATCTTTAAAATCTTATATTCCAAACATAGGAAATTACAATTTCAGAAAAATGTGGTGACTTTAACTATATTTTATAGACTGTACTAGACTTTCTATTCATTAACACCGTGGCCCTTGGTAAGTACATTGTAAGAACATGCTTTTGAATTAAAAACAAATCAAGCTTTTGTGGTACGTACAACAATCTTGAGCATAAGGAACCAAGTAAACTTATTAGGAGTTTGTGCTTGAGCAGTAGACCAGACATGCCAAGGTTGGGGATGCTGTGGCCATCCAAATGTTACTTGACTCCAACTCCCATCATGCCTGACCATTGGCCACGCTGGCTAGGAATGATGGGAGTAGGAGTCCCAACACCATCTGAAGGGATACAGGTTCCCCATCCTTGTTTTTGCCATACCACAAACTGAAGCTTAGGGAAGTTTCAGAAACAATTGTGATTTTTCCGTGTGGCAAAGGAGGGAATAAGGGTGCTATGCCTCAAGAACCACATGCTGAAAATCCTTTGGAGACTAGTTGGATGGTTCGTGGATCTTTGGTCTAATTTTTATGAGGAGGCATTTCCCCTCCTTCAGGTTGCATTTTTTGGCTTTATTTTCCAGGGTGGAATGAAACCAAAGAGAAAGAGGTCTATAATAGTAAATTCAGTGTAGTCTTGGAAAGGTTAATTCTAAAACCACACAAGGAACGCTTAAAAGACGACTCCCGTTCTAGAAAAGTCAATGGAGATTGTAGCAATAATACATTTTGACTTTTGAGTCCAGCTTTTTATAGCTTCAAGACAGAAAACAGTTTTGGTTTTTTTGCAAACGAGAGATGGATAATTGCTAAAAAAAATAATTAAATTTAAATGTACTTTGCTTAACTTGAGGAAAATATATCTTTAAAAATCTGTTTGCAGGGCAGCTTTTCCAGTACATTATTCTCTGGAAGATTGTAGCCATATATTAGTTGTATGTGGTTGCTTCAGAGAAGGATTCCTTTTGATTGTGGTAATTGGAATGCAGCCATCCAAAGCTTAGCCTATGCTGCCCAATTAAGACATGTTTGCTAGACTGGATACAAAATATTCTTCTGATGGTAAACATTTGATTTCTCAAAGGACTTCTGCAAGGCTCTAGTCTAAACTCACGTATAAAGTACAGTGGTACCTTGGGTTAAGAACTTAATTCATTCTGGAGGTCCGTTCTTAACCTGAAACTGTTCTTAACCTGAGGTACCACTTTAGCTGATGGGGCCTCCCACTGCCACCGCGCAATTTCTGTTCTCATCCTGAAGCAAAGTTCTTAACCCAAGGTACTATTTCTGGGTTAGTGGAGTCTGTAACCTGAAGCGTCTGTAACCCGAGGGACCACCGTACTGCGAAAGATAGAGTGTGTGCGCCTCATTTAGCTCTTAGGCATTTATTTAAGAGTATGTTTTCTTCTCTTGCCATTAAGTGGAATGCCATTAAGTATGCATTTGTATATTACAGTACTCAGGTTAGCATACATTGCACTGCTGCAATGCTTTCGGAGTGGGTTTGTGTAAAACGTGGCTGTTGGCATGAGAACACATTGCAGCTCCATATAAAATAATTTTATGGGGCTCAGCTGTTCAAAACCCACAGATTTCCCTCCCCATTTTATCCCCATACCAAGTTCATTTGCCCTTCCTCAGGCTTCCTCAAAGTTGGAAGATTTGATTAGTGCGTTGGATAAGCTGGAACCGCATAACCCCCAGCTCTTTTGCAAGACGGCGTTGGTGTTCAGCAGAACCGTAAGTGGGCATTTATTTTGGAAAGTAACATTGAAGACATTGATTGTGATCCTTCCGCTGTGAGCTGCTAATTTTCCCTTCATTAAAATGGGAAGCCCCTGTATATGTTGGGTTTGGATCGGTACCTATCAGGCCTAAATAATCCTGTACACAGATGTGTCTGAATCTTTTTAGTAGGCTCTAGGCTTGTTTAGCTGTGCACCAAAGTGCTCTGAGATGCACAGCTGTTTCTGTTTCAGAATGGAAGGTTAAGCATTCACTCGGAATCTTCCTTTACAGTATGAAGTGCATTTTGATTGTGATGGGGAATGAGCATTGGTTAATTTGTTGGTTGTTCCTCCCCACTCCAAAGGCCCCTTGTTTGTTGTGGTGGCTTCCCCTCCCCCCGCCCGCCGCAAGGACTTTGTCTGTGGCGGCTGTCTTCTTGTGACAAATGGATTGCTTGACTCATTCACCCTAAGCAAAAAAATAAATAAAAATTGAGCCGAGTGGTGGCATATAAGTGGAGGTTGTGCTCATGGCAAATGCGCGAGCTGATGTGTTTTGCCCTGAGCTGGGAGCTGTCAGGGGTTAGAGAGGGAGGAAAGTAGCTGCCATAAGTTGTGTAATCATGTGCATTGGCCGCTTTTCTGAATTCAGCGGTGCACTGCAGCATGAGCAGAGCTGGGGAACTGGGTTTTTACTCTGTACATTCAATTGCAGTTAGCAATGCAAGGGACGTTCTTCAGGTGATTATGTAAGTTGCGATCATACCGGTGTTTCGTGCCACCCAAACAAACCATCGCCCTTTCATACAAATGTTTGCCAATTTTTATTTTGACATTTAGCAACTGTTTCTAAAGCTTTAAAAACGAAAATAGTGAAGTGGAGGATTTTAAATCTGCTAAAGTGTTCATGTTCTTGATTATAGTGTGGCCGCAACCCACTGATCCTTCAGCAGACTCAGACTTTGGTGGAACGAGCTTTCAGCTTAGACCCCCACAATGCAGACATTGCTACAGAACTTGGCTACCAGATGATTTTGCAGGGGAAAACGAAGGAGGCCTTAAAATGGTACAAGACTGCCATGGCTCTCGACGAAACAAGCGTTCCCGCACTAACTGGTATGGCTTAAAAACAGGTTTGAGTTTTCAAGAGCATGCAAAGCTGATTTCTCTCTCCTCCCCGCCCCTCCCCCCCCCAATAATTTTATCACTGCAAGTAATCTGGGTGATTGACTTTTTAAATGTGATTTGCATTCTCGTCATCTTATTGCCTCTCCTCCTCGTTTTTGAGCCTCTCTTACGTTCCTATAGACTTTGAAGCCTGGTTTAATGAAAAAGGAATTCTAAACACCGAAGGCTCTTTGTAGGGCAGAGCTGAAATGGGATGACTTTGCATTACAGGAATTATCCGGAGCCAGCTAATGGAAGGGAAGCTAGACGATGTAGAGCAGCAGTTGGAGTTCCTGAACGAAATCCAACAGTCTATCGGGAAATCAGCAGTAAGAGAACGTTCCTTTCCCAAAGTGCTTTGATTCTAACCTCACTGAGGAGGCTAGAATATTTATGTGGGCAGAGAATTCTTGACAGAGGGCTCCAGTCTTGCTTTTCTGCTCCTTGCAATGTCCAGTTCTTGGGTTTCAAGGCAAGGAATCCAAATGTGTGCAAACGAGGTAATACATTTTTGAAGCATTTTTACTCCCAGAGTGGCTAACAAAGATCCGTAATGAGACAGTCCCTGCCCTCAGGTTTACAATCTAGAAAACGTGAGTGACACAAAAGGGGTGGGGGAGCAAACTCTGCACTATTTCTTAGTTATAGAGCTCTTAGATGGAGAGTTAGAAGAGAGGAGGAGCCAACGTTGCTTCAGTTACCCCGCTTCCCATCTCTCTCAGCTGCAGCCTGATTGAATGGCTACTGCTAGGTGACATTCGAGGAAGGAAGGAGCCTGATAAAACTGGCAGTCGTAAGCCGTCTACAGTTTCCCTCAAACTCTGTGCAAAAGTAATTTCTAACCTGTTTCCCCTTCGTGTTGCTTTGACCTCTGTTGCTTACCCAAACAGATGATGATGATAACAATAAAAAATTTTAATACACATTTTTATTGGTTTTTAAGCAAATACAATAACCATTAAACACTTATCCTGCAGTACATTGAATGGTGTTTGTTTTCTCCGTTATATCCGCAATGAAAGGCCAAACCCTTCCTCCAAATCCTGCCTTTGCCCTGCTATCTTTGGACATAGACTTAAGCTCCACCCTGCGCCACAGAGAACTAGTAGGCTTCTTACTGACTGCAGCACGATGAGCGATAGCTCAGCAATGGAAGAACCAGAGTGAAATACCCCTGAGCCTATGGGAAAATCATATCTGGGATATAATGCTCTTTTTTTTTAATATCCTTGATACCAAAGCCTTCGTGTGACTTACATAATGGCTGCATTGAGGGAAGGAAAAGATAAATGGAAGACCACTCCCTTCCAAAAACAAAGGGTGTCTTCCTGACTGTCACGGATTTGGGGACGCAATCAGTCACATACTGGCAAGTTCAAATTGCTTTTGTGCAACAAACTCCCCTGCCCCAGACCTGGTGACAGTTGACACCTCCTCCTCCTCCTCCTCGCAAATAAATCTTAATGAATGCTCAGTAAATAGCCAATGTCATCTAGCCTCCCTGCAAACTGTACTAAGAAATCAGCTCAAGAAACGGGTCGTTTGGAAGTGACCAGAGTGCTAACCAGCAAGTGCTAACCTGCTGTCTTAATTTAGAGGTCTTAATTTATCGGGGGGGGGGGGGAGAATGATACAATTAGTTGCTAAGCAACACAGGCAGTTTCTGGAACAAAACTACAAGCCTGTTCATTCACAAGAGTTCACTGAGTGAAGAATGTCCAGTGGGTTTTTATTACTATTAAGAACTAGATACATGCCAGGAAATGTGCTGCAAATCAGGGCATCTGGGTGCCAGAGGGCAATTTCTAGTTACCAGTGGTGACCAGTGCTAGGTGAATCATGACAGATTTAATTATAGATTTTCCCATGTAATTTTCTATTTGTTTTGTAGGAATTATCTTACTTGCGTGCAGTGTTGGCTATGAAGAAAAACAAAAGACAAGAGGAAGTTATTACTTTATTGAACGATGTGCTTGATACTCATTTTTCCTCATTGCAAGGATTACCTCTTGGTGTAGAATATTTCGAAAAATTAAACCCTGACTTTTTGATAGAGATTATTAAGGAGTATCTTAGCTTTTGCCCAACGCAGGTAAGTAGCTAGGATTTTTGTCCTCCTAAAACAACAACCATTTATTATTATGCTTTGTGCTCAAAAGAAGGTTTCAGGTCGAAGCAAAGACATTTAGGACAAATCGCCGAGATTCTGAGCACTGTCCATTATAAGGACTGAGCAATAGTTAATAGCGGAGTAACTGCTAAAGTATTTTTGTTTTCCTTGTAAATAACTCCAGAAGATTGTCATGACACAAATTAGGTGTGCTACGTTGCGTCATTGGTGGATGTGGCGAATATATGAAAGATTCTTGTTGATCCTGGTCATCTGCTTAAAGAGCTGATTGTTTTGTTTTTAAATCTGGGATGGGGAAACAATAATAATAGAAACAGTAATAATGTCATTATTTATACCCCTCCCATCAGAACGGGTTGCCGCAGCCACTCTGGACGCTTCCAATACATATAAAAAAATAATTAAGCATCAAATGTTAAAAACCTTTCAATACAGGGCTGCCATCAGATGTCTTCTAAAAGTCAAATAGTTGTTTATTTCTTTGACATCTGATGGGA
Source organism: Podarcis muralis (assembly GCF_964188315.1). NCBI lineage: Eukaryota > Metazoa > Chordata > Lepidosauria > Squamata > Lacertidae > Podarcis > Podarcis muralis. The sequence goes on along the minus strand of NC_135655.1, from coordinate 108,511,807 downwards.
GGGCATTCCACAGGGCGGGCATCACTACTGAGAAGGCCCTCTACCTGGGCGCCTGTAACTTCATTCTCGCTTTGAGGGAACTGCCAGAAGGCCCTCGGAGCTGGACCTCAGTCTCTGAGCTGAACGACAGGAGTGGAGACATTACTTTAGGTAGCCCTACAGATGTTTGTTGGGCCCCACTCCCATCACCCATGACCATGGACCGTGCTGGCTGAGGTTGGTGGAAGTCGGAATGCAATAACATCTGGAAGGACACAGGTTTACCACATGTTTTAAGGACTCTTCTTGAGCTTGAGTGAGGATGACAAAGTAGGTTTGGGGCTTTGCTGTGAGAAGACTTTGAAATATTAGTAGAATCCGACCCCTAACTGTATCTGAACTAGTTGGGATCCTCCCTCCCTCCCCCTCCAAGTTTTTTCTTCCTGGAAGAGAAAACTGAAGATTTGTTCCAGTAGGAGTTTACGTCCACGTTCAGAACCAACTCTCATTATGCCTCTCAGCCCTCTTGTTGGCCTGCAAGAGCTTGCAGGCCTTCCCCTTGAGTCAGGCCAGCATGCCAAAGGCAGAGTGCTGTGTGGATTCATAGAGTTGCCTCAGCACACAGCCTGTGTGGCTGTAAGTCAGCATTGCCTCAGAAAGCACAGGTGCTTCGTTCTGGAAAAGATCTAGAAAACTACTTGTTGAAAATACACTCAGAATTTTTACCTCAGCTCAGATAGACATTTCATTGGGATTTTTTTTTCTCTTTAAAGAAAAAAACCCTTCCGCTTTCTCGATGTAATATATCAAAGTACCGTTTGTTTATCTCAAGCCTGCAGGTCGAGGACAACCTCCTTCCCCGCTTCTCAAGCCTTGTGCGTCCGTCCTTGAAACTGTGGTTAAAACTGTTCCTGGTCTCCTGCAAGCTGCCTATTTAGTCGCAAAGGTGAAATATTTGGCAGGTAAATCTCTCGAGTTTGAACCAATGGAAATATTACATCAGTAGCACTTGCAAAAAAATAAATAAACAAAGCTGCAGTGTGGAGTGCTCTCTGTTAAGGATTACACACTCCACCCCACAATATCAGTTAGTATGCTTGGTCTGCATTGGGGTGTTTTGCTGTTCCCACCCCATCCTTAAACAGTTCCCTAGCCTGTTGCTACCTCCCTCATGTTGTGCTGTTAGACTATGTAAAGCAGTGGCACCCACACCTTAAACCTTGCAAACAGAAGAAATTGTTGAAGCGCGTTTTGTAATTTGAAACTGTACTACAGTATGTGATTCATAAAGCACTGTAATAGCCGAGAGGTAACTTGCAGCTGGTGACTGGTGTGCTCTCTTTCTTACAGCATGTGATTTCATTGCTTCTTTAGTTGTTGAAATATTTTTTAAAAATGTAACCGTTTAATAAATAGTGCTGGGACCTAAGGAGGTATAATCCGTGGAAACGAACCTGTCTTGCAAATGCAATCCTAAGGCATATTGAATTTGTTTCTCCCCTTCATTGTTTTGTTTGCTTAATCTGATTAGGTAACACTGAAGCATCCCAGAGCATCTTGCAGCACTGCATAGAACAGAATCCATCACACGCAGATGCCCATCTCCTCATGGCTCAAGTGCATTTGTTGCAAAACAACTTCAAACTCTGTTCTCAGTCTCTGGAACTCTGCCTAAGCTATAACTTTGAGGTACACTTGATTGGAAAATCTAGCCCAGCATACTGAAGCTCTTTATTTTACTTCCATGCTTGATTGGCATTTTAATTTGCTGCCAGTATTATTATTACTTTTTTTTGCCCATGGATAAATTGTCGGGACATCAATAACCGTCACATAACAAGGAAACATATGCATTTCACTATTTAACAAAGAGCTCTTAGTTGAAATCGGCAGTATCAAAAGTCAGTGCAGGGTTTCAGGCTTAGGAGTTGACTCCGCTTCGTGGTTTTTTTTTCTGCCTGCAGTACAACAGAAACCCTACTGTGGTTGCAGCCCCAAAGCCCTGGCAGTATAAATTTGCTAGGCTTTTCCCTTTTATCTTCATATTCTTGCAAGCCCCATGAATTAGCTTTAGACCCTTTTTGGAAACTTTGGGTTTAAGTGAAACAGGAAACTACTGCTAACTGGATTACTAGTTTGTCTGCCCATTTTGTGCAAAGGGAGAAGCAGAGGGAGTACATAGGCTCATTCATCTTAAGACGAGATGTTACCATGTGAATGCAGTCAGAGGCCATCGATCCTCTGGCTGGCGATAGGGCAAAAGTTAATAGGAAAAATAAATAAATGATTTATAAAAAGTAAAGGACTCCTGGATAGTTAAGTCCAGTCAAAGGCGACCATGGGGTTGTGGCGCTCATCTCGCTTTCAGGCCGAGGGAGCCAGTGTTTGTCCACAGACAGCTTTCCAGGTCACATGGCCAGCATGACCAAGGTGCTTCTGGCACAATGGAACACTGTGATGGAAACCAGAGTGCACGGAAACACCGTTTACCTTCCTGCCGCAGCGGTAGCTATTTATTCGCATTGGCGTGCTTTTGAACTGCTACGTTGGCAGGAGCTGTGACAGAGCAATGGGAGCTCACCACCATCTTTAGTGCGATGTAATAAGTAGTTCCCGGTTGTGATCTCAGTGCACACATAAATAGCAATCTTGCTGAAAGCTAAGCAGGTTTTCATCGGATCAGTGTCTCTAGGATCTCCCTGTATCCTCAGCTCCCTGAAAGAAAGGTGGGATATAAGTAAAAGAAGGGTTTAAAAAAAATGCAAGAAAGGAAAAAATAGGATTTTGAGATATTTTGAATGTTATGGGCCACTCTTGAGCAAATGTAGCTAGCATCAACCTGAGTAGGACGTAGTTGCTTTAAAAGCAGGAGAGAGCCACTCCTGTTGTCCTGTACTAAAGCTTAGTAATTCTAGATTACTTTTACAAATCGCTTAAAACAATGTACATAATTATCCCACTAATATAAGTATGATTTAACATACTAGATGGTTAGGGGTTTTTTTTCCTTCTTGGAAGACTGTACGGGACATAGATGCTGATTATGTACTCTTCATTAGGTCAGAGAGCACCCTGTGTACCACTTAATAAAAGCTCGAGCCCAAATAAAGATGGGGGAAATAGCAGAAGCCGTTAAAACCCTGCAGATGGCAATGAACTTGCCTGGAATGAGAGCAGCCGCACCTTCCTCAAAATCAAAAACAAAGAGGATTGAAATCGACGGGAGCGATCGTGTGTCCGTCTATCTGGAACTAGTAGATGCTCATCGGTTGAATGGCGAACAGGTATGACGAGATTCTGTTTCATACCTAAAACTGGTACATATCCTTTGGATGTGGTCTGCAAATTTTGGATACCTGTTAGCAGAAGTACAATTTTTAGAGAGTGCTTGCGATCACCCTGCTGGCAGTGACAGATGATGGGTTGCATTTGTGGAAGAAGAGGGGGAAATGTTTTTTTCAGATTTCCTCCATACCTCTGTACATGCTGCTTCCCACACCTATTCTGGAGGGTTCCCCATCTCTTTGGAGCTTGCTCACTGCCATGCCCTTTCCTGCAAGGGAAGTACTTTTCTAGGGTACAGACTTCATTCACACAAGACAATGGTGAGGCCCAGTAAGTCTAGTGGTGTTCTGTGTGCCACTGGTGTGCGGGGGGAGAACGCTGCCACAATGGCCGCCTTCCCAGTGCACAGGGGTTCCTGGGCAAATGCGCTGATGTGGAATATTCTCTGTGAAAGTACAAAGTTTGAAAGCCACAGTTTTTGCAGGGGCAACTTAGGCACAGATTTAACAAGAACAATGGTCTCTTTTGAAGCATGAAGCCATTAAAGTCCTCCAAGATGCTATCAACGAATTTTCTGGCACCCCGGAAGAGCTGAGGGTTATGATTGCTAATGCAGACCTAGCCCTTGCGCAAGGCGACGTGGAAGCGGCTTTGACGATGCTCAGGAATATAACCCCAGAGCAGACTTACTTTGTTCAAGTCAAAGAGAAAATGGCAGAGATCTATCTGGAGCACAGGAAGGATAGGAAGCTATACGCAAGCTGTTACAGGTAAGAGCTTAGCTTGCCAAAATCATAATAATACTATGTACCAGGTTCGTTTGGTGCCTGTTTCTTCCTGCAGAAATAAACCACTTCACTGAAAAGTACTGTGCATGGATGTACATAAAAGCCATTCATTTTGAAATATTCTTTAAAACAAAAATATGTGTCGGGAAAACTGCTCTGAGTCACTGCAGCATTGATCAGAAACATACACCTGTATGCCTGCAGTTTTGCTCTCTCTACAGCAGAGGTGAGCAGCCTGTGCCCTTCTCTATGTATGTTTGGACTACAACTCCCATCATCTGCGGCACTGAGGCTGATGGGAGTTGGAGCTGAAAAGCATCCCAAGGGCCACAGGTTCCCCACCCTTGCTCTACAGTTGAAGCTGTCACAGGGCAACTGTGTTTCAGCCTGTAACCCTCCGCAACGAGCATGTGTCCATTTGCTTTTGGAATGGTATGGTTTTGCTTCTTTGTATTGTGCCTTTTTAGTACTTACGGTGCCTAGGGAAGGTATTCAGAGCCCACAGATATCTGCTTCTTCCAACCAAAGTGTGTCCCCTTCTACCCCTTGCCTCAGTTTTTTAAAAGTCTTACAGTAAGTATGCTAGACTCTGTTTTCCAGTTGTTATGATTATCCCAGTTGTTCTCTTGGAGTCCTTTGTTTGAATGAAGATGCTTTTCTGAATCATTCTTTAGTTAGCTACGTGTTCCATGACACAACTGTTACAGCACTGGTATCAACAAGAAAGCACGTCAGATAGCAGATTTCGGTGTCTTCCTTAAATCTAAGATTTCCAGGATAACAGTTCGTCTTAATTTGCTTTCTCTGGAACACCTCCTCTGTCCTTGTTAAATTGAAACATCTGAAGACAAAGGAAGCAAACATTTACTACCAGTCTATTAAAGAAAAAAGAGGGGGGGAACCTGGCCATTGAAAGTTGGCTTATTGCACTAGTAGCAAACAGATTCAACTACTGACATGATTTATTTTCTTTCTTCTTATTTTCAGAGACCTGGTGGAGAAACTTCCAAGTTCTCACACCTTTCTTCTCCTTGGGGATGCATATATGAATATCCAGGAGGTATAAGCATTTGTAGCTTTAGGGGTTATGGTTAGAAGGTTTCAGTTCGGGAAGGAGCACCTCTGTTGTGAAAAGTACTGGCTTACACAAGCCCTGACCCCAGCCTTGTAGACATTTTGTTGTTGTCTTTGGCATCCATTTGTCATGAGAGACAATGGAGTGCCCCATCTTGAGCTGAAGTCAAACTGCTGTGTTAGCAGCACTGAAGTGACTTCCCCAGGGCGCAAGCCTGGGCAGTCTGTATGGAGGTCCTGGGCTGCCCAGACAACAAGACCCCCCTCTCAGTCTCGCTGATGTGGTCCAAAGAAAATCAGAACAATACTTTGGCACCAGCTTGCCAGAAAGAGGCATACAAGGCACCATCCAACAGTCTTAGGGACTCCATTTTGGATTTGTGTAGGGTTTACTCCTTAGCCTTTCTTCTCCTGAAGATGTCCTGCAAGGCAGTGGTACGGATTTTTCCTCTGGGTTTACTCCCGAAGCCTTTCTTACGAATATACCTGCAAGGCTGTGGAGGTTTAGGATCAAAGTTTTCCTTCTCCATGGGCTACCTTTCCAAGCCCCATCTGCCCCTCACTTCCCTATAGAGCAGGCATAGGCAAACTCGGCCCTCCAGGTGTTTTGGGACTACAGCTCCCATCATCCCTGACCACTGGTCCTGTTAGCTAGGGATGATGGGAGTTGTAGTCCCAAAACAGCTAGAGGGCCAAGTTTGCCTATGACTGCTGTAGAGCATGTGTAGAAACTGCCTTCTTGACCATTGGACCCATACTTGTTCTCATCCGCTCAATATGTTGGAGCCTGTCTTTGTATGCAGGGGAAGCCCCTAACTCACTGAGGGTTTGAAACCCATTGACTACTCTCACCTGGTTTAGCTAGCCAGCTGAAGCCGCTTCCTGGGGTGTGGCTGCTGTCACATGCTGACATTGGTAGACATATGTAACCAGGAATTGCATGCAGTTGACAAAACCAAGCAAGTTACTAGAGGGAAGCCCCTCTCCTCTGTGTCCAACACAGAAATGTAGTTTTTTCTCTGTTACTTCCTCCTTGCAGGATAGTAACTTTCACGAGTTTATTTACAAGGCTGCCTGCCCCTCAAGAGGGAAAATGGAAAGAGAATGTACCAGATGGGATCACCATGAGGCTCTTCAGAGTTTTGTTTCCCCACTTGGCTCTGTGCCCTTGCCTTATCCCAAGACTCCCCACTGGAATCTTGTCTTCTGATTAATATTATTTGGTTTGGTTTGGTTGTATCTCTATTGATATACTAGATATAGATATAGATATAGATATACCGTATTTTTCACCCCATAGGACGCACCGCCCTATAGGACGCACCTAGGGTTTTTTTTTGGGGGGGGGGAAATAAAGAAAAAAAATTATTTCCCCCCCAGGCACGGGGCTGGCGCGGGGGAAGCCCGAGCTTCCCCCGACCCCAGCCCCCAGAACAGCCTGCTATCCACAAGCCTAGGGAGCCGCGCCGGTCTCCCTAGAGCTGTGCGGAGAGCTGTGCGAAGCCCGGGTGCGCTCTTCAGCGCGCCCAAGGCTTCGGAATGCAGGCAGCTCTGCGCAATCCTCCGGAGGCCGGCGCGGCTTGGCGCCGGGCTCCGGAGGGTTCCGCAGAGCTTCCTGAAGGCTGGAGAGTGACATCCTCTCGCTCTCCAGGCTTCAGCGAAAGCCTGTATTCGCCCCATAGGACACACACACATTTCCCCTTCATTTTTGGAGGGGAAAAAGTACGTCCTATAGGGCAAAAAATACAGTAGATATAGATAAATAGGCCTTGCAATCATTCATGCTTGGGCTTCTCATGACCTTACTGTTATTTTTCTTTACCCTAGCCTGAAGAAGCCATCGTGATATATGAACAGGCTTTGAAGTTGAATCTAAAGGATGGAGCATTGGCTCGCAAAATTGGGAATGCCTTGGTCAAGACTCATAAGTATACAAAGGTATGTGAAGACTGGCTTGCATGCATCCCGATACAATCATTTCTGTAACATTTCCAGAAATACTTAACCTGCCCTCCAGAAGAGCCCAGGATTGTGGATGTCGATGTGCACACACAAAAAGAATTAGCAGCATGAAGAATGTTAAAATATTCTGCTCTGAAGTTTCTAGCTCTCTCTTTCCTCCATCCAGCTCTTCCTTCCCCAAGTTTTTAGTGGCAGCAGCTGACCAGTACAAAAGTGAAACGACGCCAGCTAGCCAGAAGAGGGTGGTTTTTGTGGGTCAAAGCGAAATGCAGGTTTAAAAAATAATAATTTTTAGGTTAATACTGTTTGTATGAAAACAAACAACAGTAACAAACAACTTGAGGGGGTTAAAGGAAGGAGGGAGAGAGGAAGGAGAAGACTCCTCTCTGATGCACTGGAAATCTGTCTGAAAAAGAAAATAAAAAATATCCACATATGGATTACACGATGCCCAAATGCCCCCGTAAGTGTCCAAGTGTTACTGCGTGCCTATGGTATTTGGCTTGTTCGTGAATGGAGAGAGCTGTCAATGCATGATGGAGGACAATGCCTTATCTTTCCAGTGTTGCCACTCCCATTCCCAGTTTCATTTTCCATGCAGAATTTAAACTGTTGGCCTGTGAAGGGCACTGTGGGCTTTGGGGATGGTCACAGGATCAGAGAGGAAAGTGCTTCATATAATCAAAATTAGCCTTCCCCCAAAGGCTATTAAAGTTGCTAAGAAACAGACTCCTCACAGCTTTAAAGATCCTCGTGGTGAGAGAAATTGGGATTGGGGGATGCCATTGTCAGGCACACATGCGCAAGGTCTGAGGTCTGGGGCTGACAGTGCAGCAAACTCTTAACCCTTAGATTAAGAATGTTCATTGACCTAATTCAAAGCACATCATATCTTGTTGCAGGTTCCTTCTGCGATATTTTATTTTCAGGTTTGAGTATGATTTTTTAAACATATGTATAATCCATATAAAGAATTATTGAGCTGTGACCAGAACAAAATACGGACGTATCAAAAAGAAATTTGCCTCTAGTTTTATATTTAGCTATTAATTTGTACAAAGTATTGCACAGCTAAGATAGTCTGAAGGCAGCTAAGATATTCAAATGGCAAGCGTAATTTTCCATTTGAGTGTCAGGGAATCTTCTCCTTTCTGACACCTGCAGCTCCTTCAGAAATGTCAAACAGGATCTTTCAGATTATTTGTTTGTTCGTTTATTATTTTAGGCAATCAATTATTACGAAGCTGCTCTGAAAACTGGGCAGCAGAATTTCCTTTCTTACGACCTGGCAGAGCTATTGCTGAAATTGAACCAGTATGAAAAAGCAGTAAAAGTCCTTCGGCAGGTTTTGGATCATGAGTCTGGTACGTACATCTTATTTGCTTCATATTTTTTTAAAGAAATAAAGAGATCACTATTTGTCAAGACTTTGTATCAAATATATCTCTATGTTTCTGCAGTAAATGATTTGTCCTCTCTGATGGAAGATACGCGTTACCATGTTCTTCTGGCAAAGGTGTACAGCAAAATGGACAGGACGGACGATGCTGTTGTTTCCTTACAACAGGTAAAGAAATATTAAATATCGGCGTGCTAGGCCTTTGGTGGCAGAAGAGAGATACTTGGTTACCTGGTAGCAATAGAGGAGATCAAGCTTAAAATGGTCCGGGTCTGATATTATTATTACAGTGGTACCTCAGGTTACATACGCTTCAGGTTACAGACTCCGCTTACCCAGAAATAGTTCTTCAGGTTAACAACTTGGCTTCAGGATGAGAACAGAAATTGTGCTCTAGGGGCGCGGCGGTAGCAGGAGGCCCCATTAGCTAAAGTGGTGCTTCAGGTTAAGAACAGTTTCAGGTTAAGTACGGACCACTGGAACAAATTAAGTACTTAACCTGAGGTACCGCTGTACTTCTTTATTGCATTTGTATCGTACCTTCTCTCCAAGGAGTAAGATGATGCACATGGTCTGCTCCTCTTAATTTAAACCTCACAAACAACCCTGTGAGGTAGGTTAGATGTAGATGCAGTGGCTGGCCCAAGGTCACCCAATGAGTAGCACCAGCAGAACAAAAAACACTTTAAGGGTGATAATGAATTATTCCCCTATTGCATGTGTTGGGTGACTTCAACTTTTCCCTCACTATTTTACATTAGTGATGTTAAAACAACTCCTGCCATCCCTTACAAAAGTCATTTCCTTCCACCTACAGACCTTTGACTGTTCAGTTTGTTAAGGTATGTCAGGCAACAAAGGACCAGCTGTTTGCTCCCACCAGTCAAGCACAAGAGTTGGTGGAGCATGAGACTCCTGATCTCAGGGTTGTGGGTTCAAGTCCCACGTTGGGCAAAAAGATTCCTGCATTGGAGGGGGGTTGGACATTTGTGGTCCCTTCCAACTCTACAATTCTACGACTCTTATGTTGCACATATCAAGACAAGGACACATACAATACTGATTTAGAGAACTGGTCCTTTTTAAAATGCACAACTTGCTCCAAATCCACCCCCACCCAAAAAAAACTTCATCCGATATTATTATTTCCTATTGGAAGCCTCTTTTGCTTTTCCACCAGGCTCAGGAATTGCAGGCCAGAGTATTGAAGCGGATTCAGATTGAGCAGCTGGACGCGGTTCCTGTACAGAAGCAACTAGCAGCTGAAATTTGTGCAGAGATAGCAAAGCATTCAGCGGCACAGCGGAACTATGAGAAAGCAATTAAATTCTACAAAGAAGCTCTTGTTCATTGTGAAACGGACAACAAGGTCAGTGAGCACCAAGAGGAACCGTTTCCCCTCCGGCCTTGCTTAAGAGGTGTGGTGGTTGGGATGCATGTTGTAAATAGAATGAGAAATTAGCGAAGAGCTTCTATTTATATTTTAATCCTCAGGTGATGCTAGAACTAGCCCGTTTGTACCTTGCACACGATGATGTGGATGCATGCCAGCGCCAGTGTGCTCTGTTGCTGAAGAGTGATCCAGATAATGCGCCAGCTGCCATGGTCAGTTATACACATGCTCTCTGTAGGATGACTGTTTAATGACATTATTTCAGGTTTTAAGAAAAATGATAAAGGGACACCTCTCTTGCATGAGCAGCTTTTCTCTATTGAAATATGCACTCAGAGCAATGTACTGATGGTAAGAACTACAGTGGAACCTCGGTTTTCAAACGTAATCCGCTCCGGAAGTCTGTTCGACATCCAAAATATTTGAAAACCAAAGCAGTTACCTCCGGGTTTTCAGCGTTCGAAAGCCGAAACGTTCGACTTCTGAGATGCTTGAAAACCAAGTTTCCACTGTAATGTTAAAAGAGAATCTAACAAAATTATTTTTAAAAAAAACTTTTAACATTTAGTACAAAAAACACCAGCAATTTGCTAAACTCAAATGCTGACAGTTGACAGGCATTAACAAGCAAAAGCTTTTTGATACAAATGGTTTTTCCCAAGCCAACTAAAGTTTTATATAGAAAGATTCCATAGTAAGTCTCCCTTGGCCAAGTGTTTGAGAGCATAGGAGCCACTACAGAAATGGCCCTGCTCCTTGGCCTCATTGCCTGTCCGTAAACAGAGGGGTACAGACTAAAGGTGCACTCATTAACCTCTGAAAATGGAGAGAAACCTATGAGAGAAAGAGGTATGCAGAAGCAAGGGCTGTCAAACAATTGCGGAGCCTTAATGTGGTTCATAGCAACTCTGCCATTTTCTACATAAATGACATTTTTATGGAACTACCTGCCATGATCCCGAGTTCTCTTCTGGTCAGCCACTGCTAGTTCAGATCCTATTAGCATATACCATGAATTTTTACAGTCACTTATTACATGGAATCATCTTTGCCATCTTAATGCCCGTTCACCCAACTTGGGGAGTTCCTTTTTGTGCTCTTCACAATCCCTTTTTGCATTTGCTACCCTGAACCATTTGGCATCATCAGCAAACTTGGCCATCCCACAGCTCACCCCGACTCCAGATCACTTACGAACAAAATAAAATTTTAAAAATCACTGCTCCCAATGCAGATCCCAAGGAACCATTGAAGCTGGTTGATTTTTGTTCTTTAACAGCTGTGGGTGTGGCCCCTGGGTATTTGGTGTGTGAAGAAGAGTTTAGCCTCTAGCCCATTTGAGTTTCACACTTCGGTATAGGCTGATTTTGCAGGATAAAATTGCTGCGGAGGAGGTTTTGTGTTGCTTTCTGTTTCCTCAGCATCTCTGCTTTGTGCTTGTAGATGATGGCTGACCTCATGTTCAGGAAACAAGACTATGAACAAGCGGTGTTTCATTTCCAGCAGCTTTTGGAACGCAGCCCAGGTGAGCATCAGATCTTTTCATGGCCCCCTTTTAACAAATCTTTATACTAGAGCTACATGTTGATGGCAGAGCAATGCAAGCTCCCTTTCCACCATGCTAGAAGAGTGGGTGGATTCCGTCAGCTGCCTGCAGAGTGTGACACCAGCATCTCTCTGTTGGCACAGAGGGGTCCCCCTTCTGCCTACCAAACATAGTTCTGGTTTTACTTAACACTCTTAGATTTTTATGCTTCTTTCTTGTGTTTCATTTTCACAATGTGCTTGCTTTCTGTAATGCCCGGAATGCTTACATTAACAGATAATTATGCAACGCTATCACGTTTAATTGACCTGTTAAGAAGAGCTGGAAAGCTAGAAGAAGTTCCAAGATTTATTGCCATGGCTGAGAAACATTCCCCCAGGACAAAACTGGACCCAGGTTTTCACTATTGCAAAGGATTGTATCTTTGGTAGGTGTGGCTAGAAAATCACTCGTATAGTGTCAGTGAGAAAGGGTTGGTTTCCTTTGCTTTCATGACACGCCAGCCAAGCAAATTCAAATAGTGTTAATGTCTGGTTCTTTTAGTTCACTTGTTTTCTTTGTCCTTCCTACCTTTACAACAGTGATGGGAGAATTTCCACTCTGCAGGATTAATGATAGTTTGGCCCAAACAAAGTCCCACCTATCTATCTGCTGACATCTTATGATGTCACACACAGGACAGGTAAACTTGTGGGGTCAAACTGAAATGGAAGATTCAAGAGTGCACTTAGAGGGTGATCCCATTTCTCCTTTTTCTGCTGCTGGTCCTATTCAGGGTCTTTCAAATTTGCCGCCTTTTCTCTATGGCCCTGTAAATGTGCCAAATTCAAAAAACAAATTACAGCTGAAAGATACTTCCTTTTGAAATTGAGTCACTTGGTGTCATGTGATGACAAGTGGTTGGCAGGTGGCGGCTCTTGGGGCACGGGAGTTTTGGATCCTGCCCACCAGCCAGATCCACTTCTTTACTCCTGCTTTGCAACTCCTTGGCTCTCTGCTCCCTCTTTTCTTTCTCCTTGGACTCTTCCTTTCCAAATACAGTTGCCTGCCAGCATCATTTTCCCAGTTTCCTTGTGTTTCAATTCATGCAAGCTGTTAAGTGTAATTTCCTGTTTAGGTACACTGGAGAACCAAATGATGCGCTTCGACATTTTAACAAAGCGAGGAAAGACAATGACTGGGGACAAAACGCTGTTTATAACATGATTGAAATCTGCTTGAACCCTGACAATGAAACAGTGGGAGGTGAAGTGTTTGAACACCTGGATGGTGATGCAAAGTGAGTGGCAATGAGATTTTTAGAACTCCTAGTATTTCAGTGCAGTGTTTTGTTTTGGTGTGTCTTGGCTGGCACATGGAAGAGTCTCTACAAATTCTTTTTGGGTGCCAGCAGTGAGTGACGGGTTGAATTCAAGCAGGGAAATGATGGGAACCAGATTTTATTTTATTTTTTTACTGATTTCTATAAAAATGCATCATGGATAAAAGTTGATGACAGATATATAATTAAAGGCTCCTAAAGGCTAAACTTGCATGCTATTGTCAGCCAGCTTTCTAGGGCTCATTCTAGCTATTTTCAAAATCCTGATTGAGTAATGGAAAGCAGAGTTTCTGATACACAAGAACTGATGCTGTTTCTTTTCTTCATGTATGTATGAAGTAGCTCAACAGAGAAGCAAGAGTCTGTGCAGCTGGCTGTGAGAACAGCAGAGAAGCTCTTAAAAGAACTGAAGCCCCAGACAGCTCAAGGCCATGTGCAGCTCCGCATCATGGAAAATTACTGCCTTGTGGCAACCAAACAAAAATCAAATGTTGAGCGAGCGCTAAACGCCTTTACAGAAATTGTGGTTGATGAGGTGGGTTGTTTATAGTGTCTGTTCAGTTGAACACAGGTGTATTATACACATGTAGGAACCTCATACCTACAAATAAATGTATTCCATGCACTGTCCATTGCTTTAATAGTAGATTATATTTGTCATACATGTGTCATACGTGTGTAGGAAAACCTTAAACATGTTGCAGAGTTCCAAAAAATAGACCAGAGGCAATAGTACTTCATTCCGCAGAGCTTTACTTCTGCTGAAGGCAAATGTAGTGTCATGGTTATCAAATCCAATACAATCAGGACTTGCATACAGAGTTGCAGCACTTACAATCTTAACTCATAATAAGACTGAACCTGAACGCTATACAGAAACAGAAACACCACACCAGAAGGGAGAGAGATAGAACGAGAAAAGTAAAACTCAGGGTTCTTCTGGCCTATATTTATAGTCAGCAGGACCTTAATTGGAAGAGATAAGAGAACTATTTCAAAGCAGCTTCCCAGAAGGTATAACCCAAACAATCATTAACCCTTCTGCCTCTGCTTCTCTCACACAGAGAAGCCTCTAGTAGCCTCCTGTATTAATCCAAATAGAAAAGAATCTTTACACACGAGATCAATACTTTCTGCACTAAGAAATGCAAACTGACAATATTAAATATCATTTTTCAGAGTGTAGTTGTACTAGGTAAAAGATTATTCTTTTCAGAGGTGTTCGTAACAGAATAATAAACATTAGTAAGGAATGCTGGGAATCTCTCCCCCCCCCTCCACTCCAGTTTGTAAGTTTCTTACTGCCACTGTTTTTCTTTCATGCAAGAAGTCCGTTTGTGTGAAGTTTTATTGAATTAATCACATTGTGGCTTTAGAAAGGCGTTTTTGGAGTTGTGATTATTATTATTTTCAACCAGCCCAAGTGCTAACCTAGAATAACCAGCCGCTGTCAGGGCAAAGCACTGTCCTTTTGAGAATGCTGACATTTATACTGGGTTCTCTGTCTTCTGAGTTGCATCATGTTGGTGTTTCTTGCAGAAAGATCACATCCCAGCACTTTTGGGAATGGCCACGGCTTACATGATCTTAAAACAAACCCAGCGAGCCAGGAACCAGTTGAAGCGCATTTCAAAGATGAACTGGAATCCCGTTGACGCAGAAGAGTTTGAAAAAAGTTGGCTTCTCCTCGCCGACATTTTCATTCAGTCTTCAAAATACGATATGGCTAGTGACCTGTTAAAACGGTGCCTTCGTCACAACAGGGTAACGGACAGGCCAGAAGTAATGCTGTATCTGTTCTGTTCATGTTTTCCTACCCCTGGAGTCTTTTAATTAATGAAACTAATTTTATGGAAAGCAGGCAAAATGAGGCCGGCATTCCTTGAACTGGCTGGCAGTGGTGAGGGCAGTGATTTATGACCTTCTGTGCGGTGCAATTGAGGGCCAACAGCACTTCAGCTTACAACTCAGTGGGTCAACAGGCTCTGCAATTTTAAGACTTGCTGACAGAGATTTCTCTCTTTTTTAAATTCTTTTTTAGTCTTGTTGCAAAGCTTATGAATATATGGGATACATAATGGAGAAAGAACAAGCATATAAGGATGCAGCTGCAAACTACGAGATGGCCTGGAAATATGGAAACCAAACAAACCCAGCAATTGGTAGGTTCGCCCTTAGCAACTTCATTTCATTTTCACTTCACTTTTAATTCATATAACACCTTTCTATATTACTATACACAAGGCGGCTGACAAGCTGGAGAAACAAAAAATAGACAGCAAAGATCACACATGTAATAAAATTGAAAACCGAGGTGATTCTTTGCAGCCAAGACTGGGGAGATCCACTCCAGCTCTCTGGCCAAACTCTCTGTGGTTAATAGGTTTTTAAATTTATTATTAATTATTATTACATATTTATTAAATGCTTATGCCATTCTTCCTGCCAAAGGAATCTTGTTCAAACAAAGGGGCTGCAGCAGGTATCCACAAGATCTCAGCTCCCCTTGTACAATCCTAGGATTACATGAAAAGAGAATGCTACTTTTGCATTAACCTCTGATTTACCATTTTTTACAGGTTTCAAGTTGGCATTTAATTACCTAAAAGCCAAGAGATACATTGATGCAATCAATGTTTGTCATAAGGTAAACTGTTTTTTTACAAACATGTTTCTTTGCTTGTGGGTTCTATGAAAAGGGGAAAACTTTTAGTATAGTCCTCATTAATGACAGTATTGATGTCTGCTGCAGTGAAATAGCTTTAGATATATAACAGTAGAATAACTACTTGTTTTAGTTGACAGTGAGACATAACTTTATGTGTCTACGTGTTGTAAACCACCCTGAGACTTGCAGGTATAGGGAAATATACAAATTTAATAAATAACAATAATAAAGTAATAACTTTACTGCTTACTATGAATATATTTTCTTTCAACAGGTTTTAGAACAGCATCCAAACTACCCCAAGATCAGAAAGGAAATACTTGATAAGGCACGCGTAGCATTAAGAACTTGAACAATATTGTATGTATTTATCTTAAATTGGGGGGGGGGGGGGCAAACAGAGAAAGGTCTGTAAAACTATCTGTGTAGCTTGTGATGCTACATGCTCAGTTAGTTCCCATTGAAAAAAAGTGGAGAGTACTTTTAGATTATCTGTCTTCTGGAAGAGGCAGTTTTAGCACATAGAGAGTTCAGCAAATTTAAAAGACAATCAGTGTCTGCTACTACCCACCTGTAGGTATTGGCTACAGTCCAAATAAATCACTTTGGTGTAAGGGAACAACAGCCACAGCTGGAACGTCCTTTGAAGGTTGCTCTGTGACAGAGAGAGTTCCCAGCTGCACCCTCCTTCGCTGGCCTTCGAACATCACCCTCGTAAAGGTGATTTATTTGGAGTACGGCCATGCTTTTGAAATGGTTTATAATCGGGGTCCTCAAAGGCAGCGGGGGGGGGGGGAGACCGCGAGAATGCTTTATTTGTGTCTCACACTTCTAACTGTTTTATTTTTGCAAAACGTTTTCCCAGCTGGAATCCTAGATCAAGTAGACCAAAAATCCCTTCCCCTACCCCAGTTTATTTTACCAATGACTAATTTATTTTGCTATTGTATACTACAGAAATCATTACATAATTGCGCAAGGTGCCAGTAGTTCCCTAAGGATATATTTACTGATTACATACGCAACTTGCCATTCTTTCGAGATGTTCAGCCTCAACCATTTGGCAAGGTGGGTTAAGCTGAAACGATGTCCCATCCCTATAGGCTATCCTACTGAATGGGAGGAATTTGAATTTCATTCTACCACATTCATTTATTAGCTAACGGTATTTGCATGCTACTCTGCAATTATTATTATTTTATAATTCATTAAAATGATTTTAAAATACAATATAAAAGAATTAAAAATACAATTACAACAAAGCACCTCTTGGCAGATAGCGAAAGCAGTAAAATCAGGGACAGACCAATTTAAAAACTTTAGCAAACCAGGGTTCTCACAGTTTGAAACACTTTGATTTAAGATCTAGTTGTCCTCCATGATTAAAGCTCCAAAGTAGTATTATTACTAGAACTTCTAGTAGAAATGACAACGTATTTTACTTCATTTGTATAATTCATTATTTGGATTATTGTGTAAAACTGTCTTTCATCAAGTGATTATTGTCTATGTAGCCTCAAAGAATTCCCATGGCTTTTTCTGAGAGGCTTGTTTCAGTGCCTGCAATATAGCATGTAGGCCATAATTCAAGTGGACAGAGATATGCCTCACCTTTTGTAAACACTATATTTACATACAGTGGTGCCTCGCAAGACGAAAAGAATCCGTTCCGCGATTCTTTTCTTCCAGCGGTTTTTTCGTCTTGCGAAGCAACCCCATTGGTGGCTAAGCGGATTAGCGCTATTAGCGATTTAGCGCTATTAGCGGTTTAGCGAGCTTAGCGGCTAAGCTGTTAAAAGGCTATTAACAGCTTAGCGACTTTGAAAAAGGGGGGGGGAAGCGGGGGGGAAATGGCGAGACTCGCAAGACGTTTTCGTCTTGCGAAGCAAGCCCATAGGGAACTTCGTCTTGCGAAGCGCCTCCGCGACGGAAAACCCTTTCGTCTTGCGGGTTTTTCGTCTTGCGAGGCATTCGTCTTGCGGGGCACCACTGTATGCTTTTATCATATGATTTGCATTGTTTTATGAATTTTGGTATTTTTCATGTAAACTGTACTGAATTACTAATTCGAAAAGAATGTATAAATGTCTTACATAAAATAAATATATTTCTTCAAATCTGTCTTTATGTACCATATCCCATGATCTGGGAGCAATAGTTAAATAAAGGTGGGCCAGGGAAGGTGGGGAGAGGGGTTATTGGTTTGTTTTTGTTCTGCATTACACTGGAAATGACAGAATGTGTTACACAACAACCATTAAAACACAGTTTAAACTAACAGGGTTTTTTTCACAAGAGGGTATGGGTCGTATTATGAACTTCTGCCACTACCATCCACCTTAAACTTGATTTCCACTTCAAGACTGATGTTAAGATTTCATTGTTATAGTTCTTGCAGTTGATTGAAGGTTCCTCCTCCCCACCCCACTGGTATGCTGTTGTATCCACATCCTCTGATTCAGATATGAAACTACCACCACAGTCTTTACTGAGTTCCGATTGCTGCTACTTTTTCACTTTGTTCTTACCGGAGCTAAACATAGAAATGGCTTTTAAGTGAAAAGCAAATTGACTTGTTGCGTTACATAGAGTTGCCCGTATTTATCTTTGGAGATTATATTTGGATCTGTTTGTTTAAAACTCCATTTTCAGCTACCAAAGCTATTAATTTGAAGGCCGCCTTTTGTTTGAAACATCATAGCTCTGTTCTCTGTTTCTGGACTCGTCACAGAGAGCCTCTGTGTTAGGGTTGTTTTCATTTATACAATTGCCTGTATTTTGGAACCTCTTTTCTCCTGCTGTAGCTCACCCGGGCCTTCCATGTCACAGAGGCTATCAGTTCCCAAGCCTTCTAAGTAAAGAAAGGCAGTAAAATAGGCATAGGCAAACTCGGCCCTCCAGATGTTTTAGGACTACAATTCCCATCATCCCTGACCACAGGTCCTATTAGCTAGGGATGATGGGAGTTGTAGTCCCAAAACATCTGGAGGGCCGAGTTTGCCTATGCCTGAAGTAAAACAACCTGTTATCAACTGGCCCCCATGCAGAAGCCTGCCTGAGACAAGGCAATGACACACCTTCCCTATTGCCCATACAGAGACCTTAATGGAGTGGCAGTTGAATCTTCAACACTGGTGATGGGATATCTTCCATTTCTACACCTGAGGGCATCAGGCTAGTTTGGGGGGGAGAGGTGGGTGCAGGATAAGCTGTGCAGTATACACAGGTATGTCCTTCCAACAGAAGGGAATGGCCCCAGGGCTTGAGGGGAACAGCCAAGGGATTACAACTGATGCCTCCCAGCTTTTGCTGAGGGGGTTGTAACCCACAGGCTAGCAGCTATGTCGGGAGTATCAGGAAGCTGGCACACTTCCGCTAAGTGCTGTCAGGGTCACATCTAGATGCATTACAGTCAATTCCAATATAGCTGGGTCAGCAGGCTAATTCTCAGGAGCCGCCATGGCCTATTTTTTGAACATGTTTTCACCTAAGTTGGTCACTGATGTAGAAGACCATCATCAACAACGCATAAAGGTTGATCGCATGCCTTGGATTGCCATAGTCAAAACAAAAAAAATTCCTTCCAGTAGCACCTTAAAGACCAACTAAGTTAGTTCTTGGTATGAGCTTTCGTGTGCATGCACACTTCTTCAGATACACAGAAGAAGTTACCCATCTGTAACTTGGATTGCCAGTTTGCCTAAAATGTGTTTGTTTGGAAGATTCTGTGTTCTGATACATTCTCATCCAATAAGTTTTCCTATTCTTTTCCTCTGCACTCTCCACCCCACCCCACCATGGGCATAGCCAGGCATTATTTTAGGGGGGGGGGGAGGCTTTATGGGAGGGCAGAACAGAGTTATCTGCGACGCAGTTGGTCAGTTGAGTATTTTTATTTGTTTACTTGATGGGGGGCAGCTGCCCCCTTGGCTACATCCATGCATCCCACCCCAATTGTTTGGGTTCACATGAGCCATCTGCCCTCCTGAATTCAGGATAATAGAGTGGCATTTTTCCATGGGTGACCCTACTTTTTTATCACCGTTAAGTGAGAAGACTCCATTTGAGCTTTTAACAATATTTTAAGCAGCATTCTATAACTTAAGCCTCCTTTCTAATACATGGCCTTTGAATTGAAAGGACGAGAGAGAGAGAGAGAGAGAGAGAGAGAGAGAGAGAGAGAGAGAGAGGTCAGTTCAGTTATGTTAATGAAAAAGGAGTCCAGTGTTCAGTATGGTGTTGCCTAGCAACTCATATTCTCTGCCTTTGAAGGAGGAGGAAGGGAGTGTGTCTGCATTTTCTACTGCTCTCTTACACTGGAGATTTAAGCTTCCTATAGCAGCATATACAGTATATATAGCTATGGATACCTATACATACAACTATAGCAAGCTCTTTATATAAGCTCTTTGTTATCATACAGTATGCTTGAAATGTTTTGTGTCCTATAGTTTCAAGGAATAGGTTCTCAGTCACATTGTGTCTTTATGATCATAGTAGCAAGAGAAACCAAAATGATCAACTCTATACCTTTCAAATCTAAACACAAGCAACCCCTACACTAGGTAGCTGAAAAATGAAACCCTTAAGCATTGCATTTAGCATTTCAAAATAGTGGGATAGATAGTGGGATGCACATTTTCTAAAGTGAAACCACAAATAATATTTTTTTCCAAAAATCTTTTATACAGCAGTTTGAGATGCAATCTAGCAGTGGAAGTTTTGTCACTGACTTCAGTGAGAGATGTGTGGCAACAAAAATCATTATAGCAGGGTAGCCACAGGTACGAAAGGGGGCAGGGCTCCTGCACCTTTGATAGTTGTGTAGAAGAGAAGATTTTAGCAGTGTTGCTTGTTATGCCTGCTACAATTCTCTCTTCTATTCAGCTCTAAAGGTGCATGATCCTTGTCCTCTTGCACCTGAGCTATGGCTCTGTGGTAAAGCATTTGATTGACCTGCAAAGGATCCCAGGTTCAAGAAAGTCCCTGGTCTGAATCTCTGGAGAACCACTGCCAGTCATTGCACTGAGTTAGATGGACCAATGGTTTGACATTGCATAAGGTAACTTCCTGTGTTCCTACTCTCTTATGTTAGCATGATACAGTACAGTTCTGGGATTAAATATCAGTGTATGATAAAACAAAAACCATCAATTTACACACTTGCCTATGAAACAGCACTACATTGCTTTGGCAAATTGATAATTATTTAGTTTTTCCATTTGTCTTGAAGATGCTGGAAAGTATTGATTGTACAGAAGAAATGGAGGTGGAAGAAATAGGATGAAAGTAACAAGAAAAAGGGCTTTGCAGTTCTATGCATATTTATATGAATTCAGTGGTACTTCAGAGCAAACATACACAGTATCATGCAGCACAGATCAACAAGAGCAAAAAGCTGCTGTAGAGTATTGTTCAAGTAAAGGTGAAGGTGAAGGTGAAGGTAAAGTACCCCTGGACGGTTAAGTCCAGTCAAAGGCAACAATGGGGTTGCGGCGCTCATCTCGCTTTCAGGCCACACAGCTTTCTGGGTCATGTGACCAGCATGACTAAACCGCTTCTGGTGCAACGGAACACTGTGATGGAAACCAGAGCAGTGCACGGAAATGACGTTTACCTTCCCGCTGCAGCGGTACCTATTTATCTACTTGCATTGGCGTCCTTTCGAAATGCTAGGTTGGCAGGAGCTGGGACAGAGCAACAGGCGCTTACCCCGTTGCAGGGATTTGAACTGCTGACCTTCTGATTGGCAAGCCCAAGAGGCTCAGTGGTTTAGACCACAGTGCCACCCACGTCCCTACAGAGTATTGTTTAACAGAACAACTCTGTGTGTTTACTCAGAAATAAGTCTACTATTGTCAATGCGGTTGTTCCCCAAGTATGCATTTGATTGTTCATTTGAGCAAAAAACACAAGTGAGATTAAGACATTAACAACTTTCCTTTTTATGGTGCTAGATTAATTTACATTTCAACTCATACCATGCAGTGGTGTTGGCTAAAAAGTCACACAGTTCATGACATAAAGCCTAGTTGAAGGGAAAGCAGCTGTTAATGAGGTGGGGGTAAACAACCACTGCTCCCACATGTCCTCGGAATTGACCCTTCATGCATCAGCTTTTCCTGAAGGGAAAAAGGGGGTAGGCTTAAAATTTCTAGTCTTCAGCCTCTTTATGTAAAATCTTAGAAAAGCAATGGGACCTTATTCTTATCATTAATAATACGTCATAACTGAACTAGTCAACCTGGATAAAAAATGAGGGGAAATGTGAGATTTCTTCCCAGCCACCTTACAAGAACACAGAACTGTGAAATCTACTTTATGCTGTTAAAAAGGAGACGATTCATATTTCCTATGGAAAGAACTGAAATACAGTAATGTAAATACTTCTTAAAAATTGCAGCATCTGGTCAACATTACTTTTTTCAGTGTAATTTGAAAATAAAATGCATGATGCCAAACTAAATATATATCTTTCTTTATAAATTACTCAAGCAAGCAACAATAACACTCTACAATTCATACTTGTTTCAATCTCAGAGCATCCTGTCAATTTCCACTATTAAAACAGTTCCCCGTCATTCCCAAAGCATGCAGTTTTCCATTTTCCTTTACACTATTTGTAGCTACTACATAGGTATTTTTGAGCACTGAGTGTCTGACATCTCCAGCAATAAAATGTAGATTTTACAAAATCTTTGTGGTGACACCTGTGCAAAATTCTATTATTGTGTCTTCTAGATTCAAGGACCAAGTGATGCCTGTAGAGGCATTGTTAGGATGTCCCTGTTCTTTTCGTTAAAGCCCCCGACCTCTTGCCCCGTTCCCCATTTCTAAAAAATCTCTTTAGGTTGGCTGAAAATTGTGCAAAGAGTCCCAGGTGAAATCTAGACACATACTAAAAATGCTGTGAAAATGCTTTTTTTACGAAAATGCTTTGAAAAATATATTGAATTTGCCATAGCTCACCATCTCCATCTAGTGTCACATTTGTATAATACACTTTACAACAAACTTAAAATGTTTGATTTGCAGCTGTATAGCTGAGTCTCCTGCCACTCAATGAGCTCAGAGGCAAATTGAACCCTAACAACAAAAGCCAGCTTTGTTTTCTCCCCTCAGAAAATTGGCCAAAATTTGCATCTTGACATAAATTGTTGTACCTATTTCATGCAAGTTTATGTCATGGGTTTGTGCCTATTAAGTAAATGGTAAAGGACCCCCGGACAGTGAAGTCCAGTCAGAAGGCGACTCACCTCGCTTCAGTTGGAAAGTATACCAGTGCAAGTAGATAAATAGGTACCGCCGCAGCAGGAAGGTAAATGGGCTACAGTGGTACCTCTGGTTATGTACTTAATTCGTTCCGGAGGTCCGTTCTTAACCTGAAACTGTTCTTAACCTGAAGCACCACTTTAGCTAATGGGGCCTCCCGCTGTTGTCGCACCGCCGCCGCGTGATTTCTGTTCTCATCCTGAAGCAAAGTTCTTAACCCGAGGTACTATTTCTGGGTTAGCGGAGTCTATAACCTGAAGCGTATGTAACCTGAAGCGTATGTAACCTGAAGCGTATGTAACCCGAGGTACCACTGCATTAAGTTTCTAGCAATGTGCCCGGGGACCTGTATTCTTGATCCGCTTCTATAATGATATTGAACACTCCATCTCTTTCTCCCATTCATATATCACAGCCACACCGATATATTACCCTAAATTTGCCAGCGAACTTTTGCTTTTCGATTTACCCTCATTTTTCCATCCGGGCCTTAAAAACACATAGCAAGTGCCATGCAATTCCCCTTCCTTTTACTGCCTCCACGTTGCAACGAACGCCGCAGGAGCTCATCCATCCCTGTATCAGTTTGCTGAATTAATTCTGCTCTGGAGTTTCCATTGCTCAAGCACACACACACCCCTCCTCTGCCCCTCGGAAATAAGCTTCGCAGGAACCCCAGTAAAGAGTCGCCAAGGAGCGCAGAAGAGGTGGAAACAACGGCAGCGTCCGGGCGGCAGAGCCTCCAGGCGTCAAAAAGCCATAGAGGGCAGCGGAGGAGGAGGAGGAGGATCATTCCGGGGCCTCCGTGCTTCTCGCGCCCGCCAGGGGCACGTGGGCCTGGGGCCTTCCGTTGGAGGAGCGGAAGGAGGGGCTGCGCGCGCGCGCCTTACCTGAGCTGCCCAGGTGAGCCACTCAGGTGAACGCCCTCCTCGGCCCGACGCTCACCTGGGCGCTGCCGAACCTCACGAAGCGGCCAATCGCAGGCCAGGGTTTTTCGCTCGCCGCCCTGGCAACGGAGCGCCGCCGCCGCCGCCGTGGAGAAGGAGGGAAGGAGGGCAGAGGAAGGCGCGCTCGCTCCTTCCTTCCTTCCACGCCGAAGCCGAAACCGCTTTCTTCGCGTTGGTGGCACAGGTAAGGGCAGGGCTTATTCTGCTGGGTGGCTGCCGGTGGAGGTCAATGAGAGCAGCGGGGGGGGGGGGGTCGCCCGCTGCCGTTGCTTCAGGGGGCGAGCGTCGGTTGCTGGCTCGGAGAGCCGTTTGCAGAAATGACCATGTAGGCTGGGAGGCTCCGGGTTGGAGCGGTTGCGCCCTTCGCCCCCCTCCCCACCTCCTGCTCCTCCTCTCCCGCCCTATCCCGAGGTAACGAGGATGGGGAGGGGGGTGTTGCTGGTCTTGTTCTACTAGTCCTCTGGGGAGATTTTATAGGTACAGTATAGATCAGATACAGCTATGTAGTGGAGAGAGAGAGTATATATATATATATATATATATATACACACACACGCACATATTTTTACTCTGTGTGTATGTGTGTGTGTCTATATATATATATGTGGGTGTGGGTGTAAGGAAAAGGTAAATGACCCCTGAACTGTATGTGTATATGTATGGGTATATGTATGGGTATGTATGGGTATATGTAGGGAGGCGGGTGGCGCTGTGGGTTAAGCCACAGAGCCTAGGACTTGCCAGTCAGAAGGTCGGCGGTTCGAATCCCCACAACGGAGTGAGCTCCCGTTGCTTGGTCCCTGCTCCTGCCAACCTAGCAGTTCGAAAGCACATCAAAGTGCAAGCAGATAAATAGGTACTGCTCCGGCGGGAAGGTAAACGGCATTTCCGTGCGCTGCTCTGGTTCGCCAGAAGCGGCTGTACACCGCAGCCAAGAAAGCGAGATGAGCGCCACAACCCCAGAGTCGGTCACGACTTAACCTAATGGTCAGGGGTCCCTTTACCTTTTACCATTATTCCAGCGCCGTTTCCCGCTGCTTCCAGCTGCTATCCCAGATTGTTAGATATCCTGTAGACTGTCCCCGGGAAAGGTGAGGCTGCTGATCCCTTATTTTCAAATCTGAAAGCTGACAGCTATGGAGAGAGAGCCCCTGGGCAATGATGCCCTGTGGGCACATATAACTGCGTGAACGGGTATGTTTCAAACTCACACCAGGTCCTAAGCTGCAGGGGCCAAGGTCCCTTTGCTCCCCCACCCCTCCCAAATGCAGTATTTGAGGAGGCTGCCCCCTGCCCAAGTGGATGGGCATTGCCATTCAACTGGTGTGTGGGTCCTAGGAAGGATCCCCAATGTGGGATGATCCTGGGGTACCCTTGCCAAGGGTCTTTTAAGGTGTGCCGAGATTAGGCATATGAAGTGCTTTGAAAACTGCCTACATAAAATAGTAAGGCTCCAATTTTAAACCACAGGGGGTAAATTTGGTTGAGCCCAGTGGGATTTGCTTCAGAGTAAGTATGCTTAGGGTTAGGTGGGCTCTGGTGTGTAAGGTTTATCATAGGACCCTAGGAAGTCAGGCCAATGGTCTGGCTGTGTTGCATTGTCTGAACTGTTGCTATGCAGCTGGCAGGCAGAACCTCTTGTTCTTGGATCTTTCTCTGCAAAGTTTTGGGATAAGAGATTTCAGGAGACTGCCCTCACCCCAATGTCAGTTGTTAGGAAACAGCTGTGGGAGAGGGCAGCTGAACTCATGTCCTGCTTGTAGGCTTCCCTTGGGCACCAGGCTGGCTACTGTGAAATAACAAGAGTCTGGACTAGATCAGCTTTTGGTCTAATCCTGCAGGGTTCTTGGACCAGGCCTGACTGAATTCAGCTATAACATTTGGGAGCAGCTATAGTACTTTGTGTTTCTTGCAACGGTGCCCCCATGGGGATTAGGGTGGCCAGAGGTGGAGGAAGATGTGAGCATCTTCCTGTACAATTTTAATTGTTGTGTAATATGTGTTGTTCAGTGTATTGAATGGGTGGGATTTTGGGTGTGTGTAACTTGCTGAAATTGTGCAGGAGAGACACAAGATATTAAAGGTTCGAAAGCTTTTTCTTAAGCTCTGCCCAACCTCAGAACAGAATGGTGTGCATTGTAAAAAAGAGTGTGAATAGGCGGCTCTGATCTTCCTTATCCTTCCAGGAACTGCTGCTGCTGGTGATGTGGAAGGTCAACAGAAGATGTTGACATAAAGAAGGGAGGTGTGTGTGGTTGTAGTTGGCTTTCCCATGACTCACAGGCTACACCACATTTTAGCTAGCTGATACATTTAGCTTTACAAGGAGGTGGTAATCTTTAGAATGTCAAATGAGTACTAACTGCCTAACCCATGGATTAGCAGTAGTATCACATATGTAAAGATGTATAATTAATTTGTCATTTTCTGTAGTTATAAGGGTGGGAATCCCAGGCTCAAGAAAATTTGATGTTGGTTCCCAACTACGTGGATTATTTTTTTTGTCCGCCAGACTACAATGCAAGTGCCTAAAAATTATCCATAAAACCAAAATTGAATGCACACCATTGATCCTAAGGAAGTAAATCCCATTGAATCCAATTGAACTTCCTGTATAGTAAGTATTTTAGGATTGGAGCTTTAGAACTTTAATATTTCAGCTGATGTGATTTTTTTATATATTCAAAATATTACTGTTAAAATGTGGTGTTTTTGGAGCTTAGTTAGGAGTTTATGACTTGTGAGAGAGTGCTTCTTGAAGCTTAATTTTAAAGTTCCATGCACAAGCCCATTTTTTTCCTGATGACTTTTGCTTGAAAGAAATGGCACGTGGCATTTCTGCATTTAGGTTAGCATCAAGTTGCATGTTTATGACTAATGAGACCTTTGCTCAGCCAGCGGTATACCATCAATGTCAATTCACTTCATTTGACTGCAGTTAGTTGCATTAGTGTACCATCAGTTTCTGTGATTAGAATATATACAAGGCGGAATAATACATTTTGTATTATTTGTCAAGTACATGGGTCTTAGTACGTTTCCGAGCACAATTCAAAGTATTGGTGCTGACCTTTAAAGCCCTAAACGGCCTTGGCCCTGTATACCTGAAGGAGCATCTCCACTTCCATCGTTCAGCCCAGACAATGAGATCCAGTACCGAGGGCCTTCTGGAGGTTCCTACACTACAGGGAAGTGAAACTACAGGGAACCAGGCAGAGAGCCTTCTCAGTAGTGGTGCCTTCCCAGTGGAATGCCCTCCCATCAGATGTTAAGGAGATGAGTAATTATATAACATTTAGGAAACATCTAAATACAGCCCTGTATAGGGAAGCTTTTTAAGGTTTAATGTTTTACAGTGGTGCCCCGCAAGACGAATGCCTCGCAAGACGAAAAACTCGCTAGACGAAAGGGTTTTCCATTTTTTGAGTCGTTCCGCAAGATGAATTTCCCTATGGGCTTGCTTCACAAGACGAAACATCTTGCGAGTTCTTGCAAGTTTGTTTCCTTTTTCTTAAAGCCGCTAAGCCGTTAATAGCCGCTAAGCCGGTAATAGCCGTGCTTCGCAAGACGAAAAAACCGCAAGACGAAGAGACTCGCGGAACGGATTAATTTCGTCTTGCGAGGCACCACTGTACTATGTTTTTATATATGCTGGAAGCTGCCCAAAGTGGCTGGGGCAGTACAGCCAGATGGGCGGGGTACAAATTATCATTATTATTATTATTTGTAGCCTTTGGTCAGAATTCAAATACAAATTGTGGTAAGTTTAGAAACGAGAAGACAACTTGAGTACTGTACTGAAAAGAATGCTATCCTGCTTTGCACAGGTTTTACTCTGTGCCTAATTAAGCGGATGCATCTGTCCTTATGAAGCATTAAAGTGTCCATTTATACAATAGCATTTATTAACACTTAAAAAACTTTTCTGCAGATATGACCATTTTATGAAGCATCTAACTACCTCTATGAATAAAGAATAGCATCATTGGAAGCACTTGCATACGTGGACAAGTGGAGGGTGGGCATGATGGCTTTCGTAAGGCTGCTAAGACGATTCACAATGAAACATTTGTCCCCGTGGAAACTTTGGAAGTTTACCTTCATTATTTTTATCTTCTTGATATTTTTGTTTCTGCTACAAAGAGAAGTTGGCATTCAGGATTTTAATGAGGAGCCTGGGAGCCCATCAAAAGATGGAAAGATTAATAATGTACTGGGTCTAGTATTAAAAGCTGTGAACAATATTAAAGTTGCAAAGCCAAAAATGCAGATTAAAGCGCCTATTAGGCAAATTCAAAAGGCAGGACAGAAGCGCTGTTTACCTGGCTCCTATACAGCAGCAGAACTGACACCTCACCTGGATCGACCCCCTCAGGACTCTAATGCTCCAGGGGCTTCTGGTAAACCATTCAAAACGGTCAATTTAAGTCCAGCTGAGAAGGAGGAAAAAGAACGCGGAGATGAAAAACATTGTTTCAACGCTTTTGCAAGCGACAGGATTTCTTTACACCGGGATCTTGGACCAGACACACGACCTCCTGAGTATGTTGAAGTATATTTGGATTTCTGGTCTTTAATTACATATGCAAAATATTGAAAAGGGTTTTTGATTCCCCATGTTCTGCATTGATATGTGCTTTGTTGCCACTATCATTAGCATAATTTCTAGCTACTTAATTTTGCATCTGTATGTATGAAGCTGTGTAAGTATGAGTACAGTAATCTTCTAATTATCTCTGATGGAAGCAAATAATGCATCTAAGAAATTCAATAGATTGTGATGTAAATTTGTTTGGGCTTGGTGCCCTTTCACACATTTCCTTTAAGAAAGGGGTTGGAAATTAAAACTCACCAGTGGACCAGATGCTTACTCTGTGCAAATTTGATGAGGTCAGGGACCCGCCCGCAACCTGTCATCACGCTGATTTCAGATGACATGGCACTTTGATATCTCGATAGCCAACGGTTTGTCAGGGTTTCAAAGCACAGCACAGGGCTCTTTGCAAGTACCTTTAAAATGGCACTGTGTTTTGAAGCCCAGACAATCAGTTGATTGTGGCAACTTCAAAATACTGCACAAGGCTATTTGCTACAAGTTGCTGAAGTGCTGCCAGTCATCTGATCATTGTCACTTCAGAAGCCCGCTTTGTCCTCGCCCAGCTGCCTTTTTGCCTTCCCACAACAGATGCGATATATATTGTGAGGTGATTGGCAGATGGGTGTGGCTTAGCCAGAATGGCCTGTTGGGCCAAATGGGCAGGTATAGCGAGCCTAGTTAGGGTCTGAAGGTTCCCCACCCCTGTTTTAAGATGTATTGATGAAACGATGCCCTTTTCTTTCATCACAAGTGTCTAATCCTTGATAAATTGTAAATCCTGGACATTTTATGGTGGCAATTGTTCTAAATTGCCACATGCCCCTTGTGATGTATTACAAAAACATGTTACGGTATTGTTAGGATATTCTGGAAACAATTGCTCCACACAGATCTTGTGCATGGCTTTTTTTTATATTAGTATTGGTGTGAGAAAGAAGTTCCACCATACTTGCCAAGCTTTATCTGTGCCACATCAAAGTATCAGACTTATAATCCATTTTTCATTCTTAAAACTGTTTTTGTCATCTAGATGTATCGAGCAAAAGTTTAAACGCTGTCCTCCACTACCTACCACAAGTGTTATCATAGTTTTCCACAATGAAGCATGGTCTACTCTTTTAAGAACAGTTCACAGTGTGATGTATACTTCCCCTGCAATATTACTGAAGGAAATAATTTTGGTGGATGATGCCAGTGTAGATGGTAAGAACGTATAATGTTTGTGTGTGGTTTTTCACATTTGAGTTTTTCATATTATTTTGTGTTCCTGAAAATACACACTTTTTAAATAACAAAAAATATTTATATTTCTAAAGTATAAAGATCTCTCAAATTGAAATGATTTGTGCTTTCTCTTTGTCTCAGTTCATGATCCTTAATGCTTAATTACATTAGGCATGATGTCTGAATTGCCTATGGTTTGTGAACAGCCACCAAACTAGAATTTGAAAACATGACTTGACATAGGTTTGCAAACCATGGTTTGTGCTAACTGGCTTGATGTGATATCTGATTTTATAAGAGCAATAGCTGCAATTATGCTTTTGTCTCAAGAGGCTGCTGCACTATGGAGACAGGAGTGAATTTACCGACTTGTGAAGCTGGTGATGAGTGGGTGGAAAATAAAGCAGATGAGAAACTCTAAATCATACTTTGTTGTCTGTACATTTGGAAGCTTAAACCATGGTTTGGCAGAATATCAAACCTGAGCTTCTATCTTAATTAGTAGCTGTTGTTTTGGTGCACCAGCAGCCCCTTCTCTTGCCACTCCTCCCCTTCCGTTATCTGCCAAAGAAAGAACGCCTGTAGTTCTGCTTCACAGCAAGTGAAGAAAGACTGGCTCAGACACTACTTTCTACATTTGTTGGAAGTGAGAGAATGCCTTTCTCCCACGTCTGCCTGATGCATTTGCCCCACTTCCCTTGCCACAGTTACTTTTGCAAGGCATAATATTTCAATGAAACGTATGCACACATGACGTAAACAAATTATTGTTGCCTGTAAGCATTGGATTGTACATGCATATAGGACCCACTGGAACGTTAGTCTCCTTTGTGAATGGCAGAAGGAGGGCTCCTGCTCTCTACAATCTGCGGCAATGAGAGAATGCATTCTCTGAACTAGCCAATTGACTTGCTATCTTGCAGCAGTCTTAAAGGGTGAGTCTCTAGGTCAGGACCAGGCAAATTTTCCCTCTCCCCCCCCCCCCTTTCAAAATTATGAAACGCACCTTTAAAAAGGCTAATTTAGTTATGAAAAGAATTCAGTAATGCCCAACCTACTTCATAAATGTGGTAAGGGTAACTAATGTTATTTGACTCCCCTGCCAAACGAGTAAAACTTGTTCTCTTTCTGTCAGTGGAATACTTTTCAGTAGAATGTCTTTTCAAAAAAAAATTATCATAGAAGTGGAGAGTTGGAAGGGACCCTGCAAATCATCTAGTCCACCCCCCTGCAATGCAGAATATGCAGCTGTCCTGTATGGGGATCAAACCTGCAACCTTGGCATTAATCAGCACCACGCTCTAATCAACTGAGCTGTCAAGAAGATATGATGACTTGGCAATGCTTTGTACTAGAAATTGCATTTCCCCCAAATTCTGGTTCCTGGTGTATTTGGGGTCGTATCTCCCTTCCCCCATTCTTCAATAAAAGCAGACACTCTTATCCCTTCAAGCTGAAACTACAGTACAGGCATTTCAGAATAAATGTATTTTGACTTTCCTCTTATTGAGTGGCTAGTTATGAAAAGTGAACTTAACGTTTGCCTTTTATTAAATTGGCAAAGACTGTCTTGTTGTCTTTTTAGAATACTTGCAGGATAAATTGGATGATTATGTGAAACAATTCCAGATAGTTAAAGTTGTCCGACAAAAGGAAAGAAAGGGGCTCATCACTGCTCGATTATTAGGCGCTTCAATAGCAACTGGAGAAACCCTCACTTTTTTGGATGCACACTGTAAGTAATAGCGTTGGACTGTAATAGTGTTTAGTTAGCTAACAAATATTAAAGAATTTTCGTATTGATTTCTTCCTTGTCCTGTTTTAACTGTTTTTCTAACAAATAACACTATAGAAGCATTGCTGTTGAAAATGCACAGCTTTTAAAAATATGGAACTGATTGCAGAAAAACTATTTATTTAAGCTAAGGACAGCTTTTACACAAATGCACATGAATCTCGGGAGAAAGCCAAAGCTAGCCCATTTTTAAAATATCTAATTTGTGTTTCGGACTGAGGTTTAGGATGGGGAAAATCAAAGTTCATTTTCATTTCGTGCTAGCCATATTTTTCATTTGATCATGTATGTGATATTTCATAGCAGGTATCTGTAAGCTAACAATATTTCCAGCATACATGTGGATTTTTAAAAATAACAGCAATCCTATGTAGGTCTACTCAAGCGGGACATGGGTGGCACTGTAGTCTAAACCACCAAGCCTCTTGGGCTTGCTGATTGCAAGGTCGGCAGTTTGAATCTGCTCGATGTTGCTCTGTCCCAGCTCCTGCCAACCTAGCAGTTTGAAAGCATTCCAGTGAAAGTAGATAAATAGGTACCACTGCAGCAGGAAAGTAAACAGCGTTTCCATGCACTCTGGCTTTAGTCATGGTGTCCCGTTGTGCCAGAAGTGGTTTAGTAATGCTGGCCACATGACCCAGAAAGCTGTCTGCAGACAAACTCCTGCTCCCTTGGCCTGAAAGTGGAGATGAGCGCTGCACCCCATAGTCAAATTTGACTGGACTTAACCATCCAGGGGTCCTTTACCTTACTCAGAAGTAAGTAAATTCAGTGGGACTTACTTCCAAATAAATGTGCATAGGATCACAGCCTCAGTGAAATTAAAATGTTCCTGTAACTGCTTTTATGAAAGTAGATAAATCCAGCATTATAATAATTATTTTACCTCCTGTTTCCTCTCTCAGGTGAATGTTTCTATGGCTGGCTAGAGCCATTGTTGGCCAGAATAGCTGAAAACAATACTCGTGTTGTAAGCCCTGATATTTCATCTATAGATCTAAATACATTTGAATTTATGAAACCTTCCCCTTATGGTCAAAACCATAATAGAGGGAATTTTGACTGGAGTTTGTCATTTGGATGGGAATCTCTTCCTGAACATGAAGGCAAGAGAAGGAAAGATGAAACGTACCCTATTAAGTAAGCAATGAAACTTAATTTTTTTTTCCATTTACAAAATCTTTACTTGAAAATATTGTTCCAAAGAATAATTCACATGTAACTTTTTTTTCATTTTGGTTAAAAGAGAAAAAGAATTGCAGAAGGATCAGTGAGTCTTCTACATCTTGTATTCTTTTCACATGGTACTTCAGGTTTTAAACATTTTTTTCCAAAGAACTCTTGAAATTTTAAGCTTTAGTAAGACCTGAACCACCACAAATAAGCTCTATCAGAAGAGTTGTATGTATAGAAAAAGCCATCAGTTGAATTTTAAATTCTGAGAGTGCTATGGATGCTAATGTTGCTTTTTTGGCTGAGGTTTGCTATAACAAAAGCCCGAGTGATGGCATTCTTGGCTTTGAAGGTAGGATGATGGGAACATCTGAACTGGTTGAACAATGCAGCTGTTGGAGGCAGAAAGAGACTGTAAGAG
The DNA here is from genome assembly GCF_964188315.1 of Podarcis muralis. Taxonomy (NCBI): domain Eukaryota; kingdom Metazoa; phylum Chordata; class Lepidosauria; order Squamata; family Lacertidae; genus Podarcis; species Podarcis muralis. The sequence goes on along the minus strand of NC_135655.1, from coordinate 108,478,963 downwards.
AAAAGTTGGCATCCCTAATTAAAGCTGCTTGTTGCTTCGGGTGTAGAATTTCTGCACCATTACAGAATGCAATTTACACATAGCTCCTTGATTTCATTGAAATTTACCTTAGAAATGGAGGTGGGGCATATAATGACTGATTAAAACTAGGGCACATTTCCTTTCCCCTCCCTTCAGTTGAGTTGAGCAATCCCTCCCCCTGCCCCAAATCACACTATTTCATTGTAGTAATACAACTACTGCACAAGTCATATTTCAGAAGCAATTTCTTCCCAGGACAGTTGTTGACTATTTTATTGTTCTGGCTTTGAAATAGATGCTAATGTGCATATAGCTCATGGTAGCAGCTTCTCTACAAAGCCCAAATAGTAGCCAAACATTTTCACTAATGCGTTTCCCTCTGCTGTTGGCTGTTTGCCTTTGCTGAGGGTTCATAAAGTGTTGATTGCCCATTTATCAGGCTTTCCTGAAGAGGGGTGGGCTTTGGGATCTTAAAAAGAAAAATAACAGGCTTTCCCCAGATTGGGAAATTGCTAGCTTCATTAAAGATTATTCTCCCCCGCCCCCCTTTTCTTTTTTGCAGAACGCCCACTTTTGCAGGAGGCCTCTTTTCAATATCAAAGGACTACTTTTACAAAGTTGGAAGCTATGATGAAGAAATGGAAATATGGGGAGGAGAAAATATAGAAATGTCTTTCCGAGTAAGTTTAGAGACACAATATTCACATGAAGGTGCAATGACAAAACCTCGGTTGCATTTCAGCTGCTCCCTATAGAAGTAGGAGACCAGATGAGCTTGGTCTTCGGCTAATGATAACCTGGAGGGAGAAACTACTGTAGTGTTTAGGGATGGAAGGATCTGTCTATTTCAGTCCTCAGTTTTCCAGCCTTAAATTTGTTTTCTCAGCGTTTTGGAACAATTTGTGATTGATTTATTTTTTAATATCCTCATGAAAACGGACTGTAACAGGGCAGGGCATACATATACATACTCCACTGATCCCCACAGGGGCCAGGAACGGAACCCCCACATGAAATGGTGTCCTCCTGTACTTATTTATTTCCTGGCGCCATGCATATGCACAGTCGTGCGCGAGTTGATTGCGTGTAAGTGCGGGGGGGACGGACGCCTGTAAATGTGAATTTTGAATAATGCCTGTGTTTCAGTTTGCATATTGTTTTGGAAAATGGAAAATGGGTAGATTCATATTTAAATGTGGGCTGAATCTGATCTCTCCCCATTCCTAGTAGTGTGGTGTCAGGTGCTTGGTTGCTGCATCAGTATTGCAATAATATCTTACTTAAGGTAGAAATGTTTTCTTTCCCTGTTGCATGTAGGTAGACAGGGTTTGATTTCAGAAAGCATTTTTATACAAATGCTTCTAGAGCAATATTACCTGCTATCTGGTGATTCTGTTAAAGGCTGATAAGTGAAACTTATTTTTTCAGGTGTGGCAATGTGGGGGACAGCTGGAAATTATACCTTGCTCAGTTGTGGGCCATGTATTTCGCAGCAAGAGCCCCCATACCTTTCCAAAAGGGACTCAAGTGATCACCCGTAATCAAGTTCGTCTTGCAGAAGTCTGGATGGATGACTATAAGTATATATTTTACCGGAGAAACACAGAAGCAACAAAAATAGTTAAACAAGTAGGTGACGATGGTGGTGGTATTAGAAATCAGTTGCTGCACTGAAGTTCTTGGTGAGCAAAAATTATTTATTGTGAAAATATATAAACGTAGTAGGCACTCTGTATTCAATTTGCTCTGCTTGGCAATATATTGAATAGATTCAGTAGTGCCCATTACCTCTTCATTTAATCTTTTATACAATACCTCCCCAAAGCTCTTTGAACTAGAGTAGTGCCGTTAATTGCATCCACCAACTTGTAGTAGGAATGAGGGGGATCTTTCTCAATAATTCTCTTTAACATTCAGTTGATTAATATATGTGAAGTCTAAAAGAATGACTAAAAAGAATCTTGATTTTGCTAAAGCAATATTAGCCAACTAGGATAAATATTAGAAGGCTAGTACCAGGCAGTATCTGTAAGATGCAATGATTGCAAACAGCTTGGATGACTTTTAAAAATATATGCACAGAGTATAAGGCTGTGTTCTACCTCTACTGTCAATGGCAGTATACATCTGAATGCCAGAGTCACAAATGGAGAGAGTGCTGTTGCACTCAGATTTTGCTTACGTGCTTCACATAGGCATCTAATTGGCTGCTGAACCTAGACAGGACTTTGACTTGGTTCAGTAGGCTTTTCTTATGTCATGTTAAATGTAAATAAGGAATTAACAACATTTGATAACCTCAAAAACCCCAAGTTGGCCAGTTGTTTAGGGGGGAAATTAAAGTTAGTGATTTTAAAAATGGATGGCAAAGGATAATGTAGATTTGCATCTCAAGTGTGCTTGTGTGTATTCCTGGCTCTATAAATTTATGTCAATTATTTACTTATTTATATAAAAGAGAGAAAGAGAAAAGGAATTATTGGGTTGTTGCCACCATTATTGGGTAAGTGGTGTTTCTTGCTCCACTTCTGATTCTTGGGGATACATGGAAAAGGATAATTTGATCAGAACATATAATGATTATAGGAAATGTGTTGAGGGCTGCAAGAAGTTGAGTGGCTTCTAAATGGACCTCCAATCTCTATTTTCATTATTAAAAGATACTTTAAAGCTTGTTTAACTGAATTAATTTACAAATTCCCTGTGTGTTTACTTTCAGTAAAAAGTATTATTTGTGATTTGGTTTTGTTATAACACTGTTTAGTATTGTTTTAACAGAAAACGTTTGGTGACCTCTCAAAAAGATATGAGTTAAGGCAACAATTACAATGTAAAAACTTTACGTGGTACCTTAGCAATGTTTATCCTGAGGCATATGTACCAGACTTGAATCCTCCATTATATGGATTTGTGAGTATGCTTTTCTTTTTACAAGAAGAAATAAAGCAAATGAGCAGAGGATTTAGCTATGCTATTCTGCACTTACATTTCCATTTTTTTACATTCCTTAGCTAAAAAATGTTGGAAGAAGAACATGCCTGGATGCTGGAGAAAATAATAATGGCGGCAAGCCATTGATTATGTATACATGTCATGGGCTTGGAGGAAACCAGGTAAAATGTTGCATTTGGTTTTTATGTAACTGTGCAGATAAGCACAACAATGAGTTTTCAGACCATGTTTTAAATTTATCAGGGTCTCATGCCTAGAATATCTACATGAAACCACTAGGTGGGGTTTTCTGGAGGTTTGGAGTAAGTTGTCAGCAGTATGCTGATGACACTCAGCTCTAGTTCTCCTTTACATCTGCAGGTGAGGCAGTGGAAGTAATGGACTGGATGAGAGCCAACAAACTGAAACTCAATCCAGATAAGAGTGAGGCCCTGTTAGTGAGTGGTTCCCTAGACCGGATGGGCAGGAGATTGCTCTTGATGGGGTTACACTTCCTCTGAAGGAGCAAGTTCGTAGCTTGGGGATATTCCTGGATCCTTTGCTGTCGCTCGAGGCTCAGGTGGCCTCAGTGGCCCGGAATGCCTTCCATCAGCTTTGGCTGGTGGCCCAGCTATGCTCCTACCTGGACAGGGATAGCCTAACTACTGTTGCCTATGCTCTGGTAACCTCAAGGTTAGATTACTGCATTGCGTTATAAAGAGCAAGGAGCTCTCCAAGGGCAGCACCAAATTTGGAGCCATCCCTATGGTTAGAAGTTACTGTGTAATCACTGTTTTATTTGGGAAGCCTGATGTTCTTTATGTTCCTGTTTAAGTGTGTATATTGTAAGCATGTCTCTCATTTAAGGTATTCAGTATAAAAAGAGGGCATTGTGTTAGGGGAGAGTAACCTACCATTGCCATAGATGCAGTGGAACCCAAAGTGAAGACCAACTCTCAATTTGAGTCTCCTTCCTCTGCAGAGTCCACATCTTTTATAACCTCATGCTAATAACTTGGATGGCTTCCATAATGCTATATACTGGCTTGGTTACACTAGTTCCCTGACTGTCTCTGCCATGCACTCTTCATCTGTCTTTCAGCTTTTTGTCTGCTTCTGATCTATTCTGCGGGAACACTCTTCATTTCTGCATTGTAAACTTAATAATCTTTACTCTTTCCCTCCCTCTTTCTTCTGCTGCTTTTTCCTTTGTCTTTAGAACTTTTGCTGTCAAGGAGGAAACCAGTGGGTGACTAAGCAACCAGGCCTGTGTCATCTATCCTGTCATACTTACAGCCTCATGCTGGGAGGTTAGAGTGGTCTTCCCTATGCTAAAACCACCTACCATTTTGAGCCTATGTACATTCCTAGATGGCTGAACTTTTAACAAACACTTCTCGGTGCACAACTTGTGGAGCAGAGATGGTTCAGAACATATCGCCTCCCTTAAATGTAGCACCTCTGAAAATGTAACTAGGCGTTGCAAATCATAGTTCATTTCATTCAATAAAAAACCCCACTCCATTTTTATGTAAATTACCCTATCGTGAAAAATACTGTAGTGGCAAATAGGAAAGCCACATAGCCAACGCTGAAACTATCAATTGTCCATCAAAAGATATGGACAATAATTCCATTGTTTGATTCCTTAGTGGTTACCTAGTAACTTGCTGATCTCAATGGTCTCTTCTATTAAATATTATTTGTTTTTGAATTTCATACTATCAGTTTGATACAGGAAGAGAAGAACAATCTGGTATCTTATATTCATTTAATAGCATATATATTCATCCCACCAATCCTCCCAAAGGAGGTCCAGGGCATATTGCAAGTGTCATTATTTGCCTGGTCTGCATCAGCGTTGGCAAGGGTGCCATGCCAGTGGAAGACATTTCACTTCTACTGTTAAGGCAGTGCTGGCACACTATGGCTGGACAGCTGCTTCTATCCTTGCAATTGCCTTGGATATGATCTTGCCAAAGTTAAGCACTGAAATCAGTGTGGCTTTAAAAGTGCTTAACTTTGAGTGGTTAGCACCTTTCAATTGCAAGAGTTCTAGGATCCTTAGACATTGCACAGACTTTTCATACTAATTCAGGGTTAGATCCAGAATGTCTCTTTCATGAATGGAAAGGCTTCCTGTATTTGCTGTTCATAGAAGGGACCAGAGTCAAGCAGAAGCTGCTCCTCTAGAATAAGGGAGAGGAAGGCAGTTTTCATCAATTCTCCCTGCAGGCCCCAGTGCAACTTCCTACATTGTTCCAGAGAGCTTCCTACCTTCCCAAGCAGCTCTGGGATCTGCTCTGTACAAATTGGTTTCATTGGAAATCTGCCACATAGCTATCTCTCCTGCCTTGTCTCTGAGTGGGAGACAGAAGGGAAACGAAAATCTTTCCATTTTCACCCTACTATTTTTAGTGACCTGCCCTTGTCATGATTTAGGCATTGTGTATAAAGCACTCCACCTGCAAAGCATAAAGTTGTTCTGTAAGCATTAATCTGGAGTTCAAAGGGACTCCGTGAATTTGTATGGTTGAGTTTTGGGTGATATTTCCCTGACTGAATTGTTTCTTTATATAGTACTTTGAATATTCTGCACATCATGAAATTAGGCACAACATCCAGAAAGAGCTGTGCCTGCATGCTTTATCAGGAGAAGCACAACTTCATGACTGTGGCTACAAAGGGAAGAACAGCAGAACCCCTCCCGAAGAGAAATGGGAGATCCGAGAGGTATTCTCAAATCAATTTAGCCAAGCAAAAAGAGAACATAGAGCTTTTGTAGTTTGGAGCTGCTAGTTAATTAAATGTGGAGGAGGAGTTTTACATTTACATGTACTGCTCCCATACGATAGGGCAGCTACAGGAGCAAGTTCTTCTTAGAGATATTTATTGTTGCATATAAGCTCCTCTGTGCAAGTCCCTGTCCCCCAGTCTGAAACTTGGCACATACTTAGAATGACTTTTCTTCAGAACATGTGTGAGGTTTTCCAGCTCCTTCCTGGTAGCTGAAAAGTTCTTCAGATGTGTAGAAAAAGCTGTAGTTCGGAGCCCTATGTAAAAACTTTCTAGATCTCATTCTCCCTTCTCCCGGTACCTCTCAAGAACAGCTCTTTACAGCCATGTTTTTAGATACCATTGTAGAACAGTGAACCCATTATGATAAAGGGAAGCATTAAATATATATATATATATATATATAGCTACCTTCAACCCACTGTAAGCCTCTAGGATATAGCAGGCTCTAAATTCAAAGATGTAAATACAGTGGTACCTCGGGTTACATACGCTTCAGGTTACATACACTTCAGGTTACAGACTCCGCTAACCCAGAAATAGTGCTTCAGGTTAAGAACTTTGCTTCAGGATGAGAATTGAAATCATGCTTCGGCGGCAGCAGGAGGCCCCATAGGCTAAAGTGGTGCTTCAGGTTAAGAACAGTTTCAGGTTAAGAACAGACCTCCAGAACCAACTAAGTACTTAACCCGAGGTACCACTGTATAGCTGCAGCTTTCAGCACTGGGGAATTTGTTGCAGAATCATCAGTCTTTGTCAGCATTGATAGAATTTTGTCTCTCCAAGTATTCATGATGTCTACAAAATCTTGGCTGGATTAATGGGCAGAACCAGAGAGACGGTGTGATATAGTACAATCACATGTCGTACTTGGATTGGGCAGAGCCAGTTTCAAATTCCCCCTCAGCCCCAAAGTTTACTGAGTGACTCTGCATAAGCCATTGTATGACCAATCTACTTCACAGCATTGTTTTAAGGTTAAAGTGGGTAGTCCTGGCATGCCCCCCTAATCTCCTTGGAGAAAAAGTAATAGAAAAATGTGTCTTCTCTCTCTCTCTCCTTTTCTAGGACCAGTCGTTGTACAATGCAGCCTTAAAGATGTGCCTGACAGGAAATAAAGAACATCCAAGCTTGGTGACGTGTAACCCCTCAGACGTCTTCCAAAAATGGATTTTTAGCCGAAACAATTAAGTACTGGTAATTAGGAGATGTTTTAAACGGGAACTGTATCTCCTTCAAAATTATCCAGCTTGAACTTAAATTATGCAGAGTCATCTTAACTGTAAAAAATAAAAAAGCATTTTTACTTCAAAATTAAAATGCACAATTTAGCTGGCAAGAAATCCAAGGAATACTTAAGTTTCTTGATTCTTAAAAAAATGTTTACAAATATTGGAAATTATATTTCCAGTATATATATTTTTGTAAGACCTCTGTCTTTAAGACACAATTCTCAGTGGTTTGGGGATAGTTTGTAAAAGTTTTACATACATGCATTCACAAACACATTCTGCTCAATAACTGAAGAAACTTGTTGATAGAGGTTACGGAGATGATTTCCCCCCCTATATTATCTGAAAAATAGAGTGCCTTATAGGTGTTCTTTATAATTTAAACTGTGACAGCTTTCCTTAAATGACCATCCCTGGTTTACACATTGATCTAGTTGGCTCAGTGTTTATAGCAAGAAATATCTATGAAGTTTATCAATTCTTCTGAAACTATGAAGTTCTATTACCACTCCAATGAATAATACTTTCTTGGTGTTAGCCCCTTGCAAACTGGTTGGGTCTCTGTATGCTGCTGTTTTTGCTGTTGTTCATTATGCTTATCAGTGATGAGCTTTGTATGTTTAAGATTTTTGAAACTGATTACAAAATTGTTCTCTTTTGGTTGAAAATGTGTTTATTGCTTCTCCTGATATATCACATTACTTGCTTCTTAGACAATTCTGGCATCTCTCTTTTTTTTTTCTATTATGTGTGGGTTCCAAGTTTCCATATCTCTAATTCCTATTTTCCTCTTTCATGTGTTCATAATTTTAAACATGACCCTTTTAATTCAAAACTATTGAAAAACATTTTAAGTAACTGGTGTCTTTCATCTGAAATTTGTAATTTTTTAACTGAACCTGCTAGGTTTAGAGTTAGGATTATTTGCTTTCTACATGCAAGGAATTTTAACAAAATATCTCACTAGTTGCACATTCTGTGATGAAACACATTAATTAAGAGTCAGTATTCAGCACCTTTTGCTGCTTAGTGTGATGGGTCAACAATGCTGAGAAAAATAGAGGGGTTTTCAAGTACAATGCTACATCAGCTCATGGATTTTCACTCAGGCAACTAGATTCTTCTTCCACAAATCTGCTCCAGAGGGTTGGGAGAGCCCCTGGAACAGATTTAGAGGGCATGCTGGGGAGGAGAGCATTACATTGTGATAGAATCAGATAATTGGCATTACATTCGATCCACCCTTAGCAATTAAACCAAGAAGTTGCAAATAAAAGCTCACTCCTTGTGAATAATTCCTCTAGCGTTTAAAAGAGAGGGGACGGATGCCACCATGGAGGAGCTTTTTCCCCTGAGCATTGCAGCCATATATTTGCTATTCATTCATAGATTCATGTGCACAGGTGTTTCATGTGCACACAGAGACCTTACAAAGCTGGCCCCAGCTCTTCCCCATGGAGGAGTTAGAGGGTTGCCACCAGAAATGAAAATTGCTAATCACCACCCCAGGCATATGTGGAAGCACTTTCTGTGCTCTTGTGGGCCTTTCTGGATACAGCCAAAGCTGGTCTTCAGATCTTTTGGGTTACAACTCCTGTCAGCCCCAGCCAGCATGGCCAATGTTCAGGCTGTAGTTCAAAACATTTGGAGGACATTAGCTTGGGGGAGGTTGTTACAGCAATTGCCATCTCAAGAAGCTGATAAAGCAGTTTTCTTTATTTTGGTATCTCTGGTTTTAAACAACTACTTGAGGCCTTGCATATACACTATTGAAAGCTTATTGTTGAGATGCTGCTTGCATAAGCAGAGTTTTGCAATGTGGCAGATGGCTGAAGCAAAACTATTGTTCTTCCTTAAAAGTATGTTTTCTGTTTATACAGTGGTTTTCCTCTACTTTGTTGATTTGGTGTTTATGTCACAAAGTTAACTACTACTTTTTCTTCCTCTGTGCTTGCATTGCCCCAAACGTTCAACCAAAACTATAAACTGAGGCTATAATTATGACTTCATAGCACTTCGTTATATTTTTATCTTTTCCGCAGCATGCAGTTCTGCTGTGTCTCTACCCGTTATATTTTTATCTTTTCCGCAGCATGCAGTTCTGCTGTGTCTCTACCCGTTATATTTTTATCTTTTCCGCAGCATGCAGTTCTGCTGTGTCTCTACCCGTTATATTTTTATCTTTTCCGCAGCATGCAGTTCTGCTGTGTCTCTACCCGTTATATTTTTATCTTTTCCGCAGCATGCAGTTCTGCTGTGTCTCTACCCCACCACCATACTGGTCTTCCATCTGATTTAAACGTGATACATTTAACTACAGTTGTTCTAGGCTGAGTTCTTAATTCTTCCTTGTACTCCTAAACATTTATTTCAGGTATATGTGTTATGCTGTACAGAACGCCTCTTTAATTTTGTTGCATAAACGTAATAAAATAAAAGTATTTTGATGCAAAAGCTACCCTTTGGGATTTGGGGTGTGTGTGCAGCTTTCTGTTTCTTTGCTTGAGTCTGAGAGTGCTCCAGTGACTTGGTATTGATGTTCAAAGCCACTAAAAAAGGAAACACAAGAAACCTTGGCAACTGCAGCAGCACAGCCCTGGGACCAACCAGGAACAAATGTTTGGCAGTTCTGCAGGCAAAGTGTAGCCATGTTTGTGTATTTGTACTGCTCACTCTGGCAGGATGGAACAGGCAGCCTGATGTGGAATTAATCTGGATTATCCAGATTAATTTCTAGAGCATCCTTTGGACGTTAAAAAAATGAATGCATTGCAAATTACTGAGGCTCGTAGGCACTGGCCTGTAGCAGTAACATGGTTGCATGCCATCTAGAACAGGCACCCCCAAACTCAGCCCTTCAGCTGTTTTGGGGCTACAATTCCCATCATCCCTGACCACTGGTCCTGTTAGCTAGGGATGATGGGAGTTGTAGTCCTAAAGCAGCTGGAGGGCCGAGTTTGGGGATGCCTGATCTAGAAGCTACAGCGTCTATCAGCACCTTATGTTCAAATGCATGCTCTGATTTTTCTCTTATTTCACCTAATCCTCTGTTTTTAAACTTCTTCAGCTATGATTTTCTAGTGCCCCCTTCCTTTAATAACCTGATACCTTTTGGAGCCCTACCTCCTTTCTTAGGCCTCTGGTTCCACAAGGTTCTTTGGAATCTGAGCAGCTCCATTAAAGGCAGACCCAAATCCAGAAGTAAAAAAGTAGGACCACCCATCTGTTTCTGGCAAATGGGAAATAAGTTGTTGCATTCTCCAAAGCTGTTTTCTTGCATTGAAGTGCTTGTGAAAAAGATATTTGTGTTTTTTTGTGATTGTGTCAGTATGTCTCCTCCAAAGGAAGCCACAGAGCTCCATTGATCATCATTCACAGCAGAATAAATAGCAGCATGGCAAGAGATGTTCATGTCTTTCTCTTGCATCAATCCGGGTAAGGTACACCATACATGTAATCTCGTTCAAATAATATATTTTGTAAACTGCAGCATTCTATTATTACAGTTCTATCAATCCTGGGTTATCTTTTATTTTAGTTAATTTCTGTTTTCAAATTCATTGGGACTGTAGCTATAAAATAGCCAAAGGGAATCAGTGAATGGTATAGCTCCTGAAAGGAACATGTTAAATGTTGGGAGATTCATTCCCCGTGTCTGCATTGTATTTAACAGGATAATATTAAGTATCAGATTTATCTAGACTACTGATTATGTACTTTGTGGTTTTATATTCTGATTTTATCCTGTGAACCACCCTGAGAACTGCAAATATAGGGCGGTATATGCATTTATTAATAATAACAACAATAATAAATGCCCCTTTTTAAAACAAGCAAACCAACAAACCTTTTGAAGTTCTTATTTATTAAATGCTTGTTCAATAAACTAACCAGCAGAGGATGCTGTTGCAAAATTATTTCCAATAGCATCTAGAAAAACAGCTTCCTAATCCTTTGTGTAAACCCACATGAACCAAATTCCACTGACAAGGGTGGTGGTGTTTCTGATGGCACAGAGTTTTACCCATGAAAGAAGTGATTGGCTGCTTTGAACATGTGTTTGTTTAAATATTCACATATCGCTGTATCATATCGCTGTATTACAAGATAAAGACCTAAAACTAAACAAGAAAGTCATATAAAGCCCAGTTTAAAATAAAAAAGAACTTAATAACAAACATCACTAGGCCATTGTGGGGATGTACACTTAATTGCCTGGCAGAACAGAGAAGTGTTTAGCAGCCGTTTAAAAGTTGGCACAGAAGGCGCCTGCTGAATCTCTTGTTATTTCACATGACTGGGCTGATAACTCTAAAGGCTGGATTTCTCATTGTCAAACAAGCCTCACCAAGGGCAGGTGGCGATAAATAGAAGCAACCTGCCCCAGTTCTCTCCCAGCCCTATCCCCACTCCCAAATCCTAGTCCTTTGCATCTCTGTATCTTTTAAATTACAGCTCTTCTCAGCCCCTTGAAAATAGGGCTCTCCTCTTAGACCTTGCCAACACTTCTGCGACCTTAAGAGCTAACCTGCTCTCAGAAAGGTACTGTTTTTCCACCACCACTGTTTAAACTGCAGGCTTCTCCTGTTGCTGATTCTGCTGTTGGAAGACTAGCAGAAGATGCAGAAGAGAGTGATGTGGAGGAAACTGGAATGAAGAGGTGGGGAGCAGCAAAGTGTAGCTGGCTGGGTTACCAGTGGGAACGCAACTTTTACTGGGACAGAAGTCATATTGAAAGTCCCATGATTTTTTTTTAAAAAAAGTTTACTTCTGAAAGAAAAAAAGTAGGAATTGCAGGGCTGGGAAGAATGATGTTTTTCATGCTTAGCACCTCAAAGCCCTTCTCAATGTCATGTAGAATACAACAAAGCTTAAATTAGTCAATTCATTGTGGCCCACCAGTGCCTGCTGATTTTTTGCACCTAGTTTTTAGAGGAGGAAAACAGGGGGGGGGGGAAATATTCTGAAACAAATGTACTAAACTATTTAATAAACTACTGGTATATCAGAGTAAGTGTGAGAGGGACAGGAGCTGTATGTTTATTTAGCGTGCGCGCTCGAGCTGAGCTGGGGAGGAGGGAGGGAAGGAGAGCCCGTCCCTCCCTCCTCTGTAGCTCGCTTTAAAGCAGCAAAGCTCTCCGGCTTTGCTGCTTCAAAGCGAACCGGGAAGGAAGGGGAGCCATGGATCCTCCGCTCGCGACTGCAGCGGGATCCCGCCGCCGTCCATAGGCATTCACTCCGTAAGACGCACAGACATTTCCCCTTACTTTTTAGGAGGAAAAAAGTGTGTCTTATGGAGCGAAAACTAAAGTATTTTGGACTTGATCTGATCCAGGAAAGGCACTTTGCTTGTTTTCAGAATTCCCTGTCATGGATAAGTTAAGCTCTACAGTTACGAGATCTTGAATAATATACTCTTGCTTTGGAAATTTTAAAATGTATCAGTAGGCCATAGGGATTCTAGGAAAACCAAGATGGTAGACTATACAAGACAGGTTCGCCTACCCCTAATGCTGGGTTTGTACCACTCAGGATAAAAGTGCTATGTGGCCTTTTGAATGGGGGCATCTGGATAAGTCCTCATTAGTTTTGCCGATTTCCAAAGTAGTAACTCCCAGGTAGAGAAGAATGAACGCATGAATAGTTTGTAATTTTATCAGGACAGGTTATTTGTTGTTTACTGTTGTAATAATTGTTTTCTCAAAATTGTATCTTCTGTACCATGAAAAGAAATAAAAACAGTATTAAACGATTAAGATACCCCTTCCCCAGTAACAAAAGAGGCAGTAATAGATGTAACGTAGAAACCTGATTTACTTTGTTGCAAACAAATAGACAATAAATATATATTGTACAATATATAGTAAAAATACAGCATAATACGAGTGCCACTAAGAAAAAAAATAACCTAATTTTAAGACTTATAAATGCTTATTTTGTAATATATACATTGCAGAAATAAGCCACAATAAATACATCAAATTACATGTCATTCATCATAAATACTGAAAATATAAATACAAGATACAGTTAAAATAAAAGATTACAGCATAAGGTCCAGGTTAAGTTTTGTCAAATGTTTTTGTTGCCTACATTACCCTTTTGGTATTTGTGAAGTTGCAACTTATAAAGCAAAATTAAATCAACACATGGAGGGAATAATGCCAATTATGGGTTTTGAGTTTTACATTAACATTCTATTCTCTTGCCGTAAACGTCTTGGAAGAATGCCTGAGGAACAGAAAACTGGGAGCAAGTGACCTGGTCAGAACAGGGGCCCACAGTAGCTGAGCCAAAGCTACCTTGCATAACACTAACCACCAGTGAGAGGCTTTGGGTGGTGGTGTGTAGCTTCTGTCTACAATGGCTAAGTTGAGAGACCCATCCATGGTGATTAAAAACCACCCTCATAAAAAGATAATCATGTGTATCTACCCTCAAAAGTGTTAAGTTAAAGCAGCATTACAGTTATTTACAATTTTCAAGCAGCTATGAGAATCTACTTCTACATCTTAAAAGCACGAGTTCTGATTTTTTGTTTTTCCTGAATTGGAAATACCATTGGACCCACGGCTGTATACACTATTTACTTTAATTCTTGAGAACATTCCAGATCAGAGTTACAGATGAGCTTTGTGTTTTTCTTTCCGTATATCAGTGGCAATTGAGAAAGAAAAAAGAAAGGACAGTAGATAGGGTAAGTCATACAGAGCTAATAATTGTCCAAAGCAAAGAGATTCCTTATTGGGTGAGTTTTCTTACATAATGTATACACAGTGTGAATCAGTATAAGCTGCATCACTCTAATAAAGTGCTGGGTCACACCTGTCCACACAATGCTTTCCATTTTGAAAACCTTAATAGCAAAGTAGGTAAATGAAAGAAAGGAAGAGCAGTTCAGTTTCATTATGGTGAGTTCCAGGCTGTTGGGAGAGGAAGGGATTTTTCTTTACTATTTATGTCTTATCAAATTTCTAGTACCTAAGATACTTTACATGTGTTATTTTTACCAACTCCACCCCAAGTCTTTTTCCAAACGAAACATCTGTAACTTAGTCCACTGAATGAAGAATTACTGAATGAATGGATTACTTTGCATGGATGAGGTTAATATGGTAGCCATCTGAATCAATAGGTATGAAATAGCAAAAGCTTTAAATTCATGCTCCTATATTAATATTTCTTTTGGCTGTAAACAAACGAGTTTCAGGTCACCTAGGTAACTACCCTCAGAGGGAAAAAGTGAAAACACCCCATTAAAATCTACATAGTTAAGGTTTTGGGGGGCAGTGAGGAAAGGCTATTTTCACCATGCATCGCAAATAAAATTTCCTAAATGGAATTTTGGTGGACTGCCACTCCAACCCTACGGTTTTCTTAACAGACAGCTCAAGGAATAGCTGGCACTGCCGTAGATGAGGCATGGTCCTTTGCAGGTGGGTAAGTAGACCATATTGGTTCTGTTCCCCTTTCCATACCCCCCCCCTTTTCAGTTATTACTGATGGCATTGTCTTCCCTAGCAACTTACAAGAGTTGGGGCTGGACCCTATGCTTATTCCTAAAAGACTTAACAGGTTGAAGCATGCTAGTCCTTTACACTAGCAGCAGGGGACACAGTGTTGCTCAGGTGTTGGCAGGTGATCCTAAGAGCTGCAGCATATATATTTCGGAACTGTGGGTGGCGCTGTGGGACGCGGGTGCTGCTGTGGGTAAAAGCCTCAGCGCCTAGGTCTTGCCGATCGAAAGGTCGGCAGTTCGAATCCCCGCGGCGGGGTGCGCTCCCATTGCTCGGTCCCAGCGCCTGCCAACCTAGCAGTTCGAAAGCACCCCGGAGTGCAAGTAGATAAATAGGGACCGCTTACTAGCGGGAAGGTAAACGGTGTTTCCGTGTGCGGCTCTGGCTCGCCAGAGCAGCGATGTCACGCTGGCCACGTGACCCGGAAGTGTCTCCGGACAGCGCTGGCCCCCGGCCTCTTGAGTGAGATGAGCGCACAACCCTAGAGTCTGTCAAGACTGGCCCGTACGGGCAGGGGTACCTTTACCTTTATGTATATTCCTTACAATGAAACTAAGCTTTCAGTCTTGCAGGGAAGCCCTCCTGCTTGATAATGTAATATTTGGCACCTCACTCCCTCTTCCTTCGTATTACATTCTCTAGCAAATAGGGATATGTATAAACATAATCTTTGAGAGTTGCATTATCTATTTTGATCAGGATATGCATCTATATGAACAGAAAGCACTTGACTGTGCTACAGGATTTGTGCATCTCCCATTCCTACTAGGATTCATCTACTTGTGTTGAACAAGATTAAATCAGTTTAGGTTAGTTGCAAACTTATGTGTTGTGTTCCATATTATCCCACATCCTTGTTGTCATGTTTTAAACATGGTTCTATTTTCCTGTGAAAATTAATGGGGAGGGGGGGAAAGGGAAATAATTACTTGAAGACAAAAATAAATTTATCTAGCACATTGGGAATTTCCTGAAAATTTTAGAGCATTCCCTTATAATGTAAACCAAGTTATACTGGTGCCCCGCAAGACGAAAAACCCGCTAGACGAAAGGGTTTTCCATTTTTGAGTTGCTTCGCAAGACGATTTTCCCTATGGGCTTGCTTCGCAAGACGAAAATGTCTTGCGAGTCTTGCGATTTTTTTTCCGCTTCCCCCCCTTTTTCTAAGCCGCTAAGCCGCTAATAGCCTTTTAGCCGCTAAGCCGCTAAGCCTTTATTAGCCGCTAATCCGCTAATAGGGTTGCTTCGCAAGACGAAAAAACTGCTAGACGAAGAGACTCGCGGAACGGATTATTTTCGTCTTGCGAGGCACCACTGCATCTTGATCCAGTAAGAGCATCCTGTCCCTTTCACATTGGGCCCCATTCCCAGAAGGATGCTATGTGAAGAAAAATTGGATCCAGCATGGTTGTTCCATCTCACGTTTCATCCATCTGTGCATGGAGCTTGATGTAGAAAAGCCTTGTATTCTATGACATGATTGTATCCTTGCAATCATTTCAGTAGAGGCTATTTCTCCATGGGCTCTATCTGGTGTCTGGGGTAAAAAAAATAAAACCTTTTGGTGACTTTGGGACGCACTGGATTACGGTAACTGAGAACAGCAGGCAGACTGGAAGACTTCAGGAAAGAACACTCCTGGCTGTAAAAAAAAAATTTTAAAAATCCTGGAGCCAAATCAATCTGCTCTGCCCATCTTTAAAGATCAATAACACAACATGCAAGTGAGACTTAATTGGCCAGGAAAGTGCTCTCAGTTGTTTTCCTTCTGGCCTGCTAAAATTAATGTGCGGGGTGATTTGTTATTAGACAGAAATAGGTACAACAATGTCTGTTTCCATTGGGAATGCTGTGTTCCAACTTGCTGACTGGTACCTAAAACTAATGGGCATCAATGCATGTAAACTCAGCAAGATCATCTTCATTATCTGTATGGCGTAGAGAGCCATCACGAAAACTAAAGCAGAACATGCAAAACTTGTACAAAACACATTCACTGTTATTTGTCATTTAGTCACAACAAGCCATTTGGCACGTAAGGCTCACAGATATCAAACCAAGGGCTAACAATACAGGAAGTACAGCACTTGTGTGAGCCACGGGAGTTCATTCCACCATCTCCCGTGTATTGTGCTCCATATGGCAAAAAGAAATGGGATTTTTGGGGGCGGGTGGAGATTCGAACAAATCTGTGGTGCTGTAGAATGTGAGAGAGCTTCACATGGGAAGGAAGTTTGACTCCTTGCTAACATCCAAGTGACTCTGGGCCTTGCTGTGTGGCAGACGTTGATCCGGCTGCTTGAATTATGCAGGTTGGTAAAATGGTGAATAAAACTATTAAAGAAGCTTGATGCTTCATGCAACTATGGTGTTTGCCCCCTTGGAGCATGAGCTGATTGACAGAAGGGCCATGTCACCCGCCCCAGGAGCAAGTGCTTAAAGGCAAACATTTACAGCCAATTTAGAAAGGCTGGTTTAAGACAGTACCCTTAAGTCTACAGCAGGGAACAAAATGTGTGCATGGCTGCAAAGGGTATTTCTACGTGATAGGTATAATCTTGATCGAAAATGGATATGGATATCAATTTTAAATGTTACTTAAACTTAAAATACTGTAGCAGTAAGTTCAGCTGATTCTTTTTATCACAGTGTTTGTCCAGTAAGGGTTTGTGTTCCCCCGGCACACAAAGGTACTTCCTCAAGTCCCTTTTTAAAAGAACTGAATTATCCAAACAGATCAGGAAGTGATGTATTTTTTAGATAGGCGGTGCTCAAGGCTTTAAATTTAAAAGTGCCCCTGTAGATGAAAGGATTATGTGTGGATGGCCTTATTAAATTGCCCTTTTCCAAAAAGTAGAGTTTTATATTATCTGTGGATATGGTAAAACTCTTGACTTGGCTGTTAAGTGGGAAAGACAGATGTTGGAGTTTTGTAGTCCCAGGTTACACTCATAGGCATTGTTCTCACTATTGAATAAGAAATCTTAAAAACAATCTTTTCTATTAGCAGCCACCTGATTAGGGATTTCTGTGATGTGCACACAGTGCTATGCTGCCTGCAAGGATCCCCAGTTCACTTCAGCGGAGTCAACGTCTCCAGGCTCCCATTTCTTTGCATACACACACCCGCTTCCTCCACAGAAGTAAATGGAGAAGGCAGAGTCCACAGTAGCCTTGGCTGGAGCATAAATACAGTGGTGCCCGCAAGACGAATGCCTCGCAAGACGGAAAACCCGCTAGACGAAAGGGTTTTCCGTCGCGGAGGCGCTTTGCAAAACGAATTTCCCTATGGGGTTGCTTCGCAAGACGAAAAAATCTTGCGCGTCCCCACGGGTTTTTTTCGCTCCCCCCCCCTTTCCCTAAGCCACTAAGCCGCCTATCAGCTGTTCCGCTGATAACCCGCTTAACAGCTGATCGCGAAAAGCCGCTAGACCGCTGTAGCGCTAATCCGCTAAGCTGTCAATGGGCTTGCTCCGCAAGACGAAAAAACCACTAGACGAAGAGAATCGCGGAACGGATTCTTTTCGTCTTGCGAGGCACCACTGTAGCAAAAAACAATGAGTGCAAAGGCTTGAGTCCTTTAACTGAACACCAGCAACTGCGGACATATTCCTGTTGATTTCAACCTCCTTTTGGATCAGGCCTTTAAAATATTGCTACAGTACTATAGGTGAAATAAGTCACACTGGAGTGAATGGCTCAATGCCCCTAGAACCCTGTCTGTCTTCTATTTACAATGCAGTTGCTTTCTCAACACAAAGACTCCTCTTACTAGTGACTTACTCATATATTCAGAAATTGGCTAGAGAAAACATAGATCATTCCCCCCCCCCTAATTTT
Organism: Podarcis muralis; assembly: GCF_964188315.1. NCBI lineage: Eukaryota > Metazoa > Chordata > Lepidosauria > Squamata > Lacertidae > Podarcis > Podarcis muralis. The sequence continues at coordinate 108,460,626 of NC_135655.1, read as the reverse complement.
TGCCTATATGATTTAAAAGTAAAATAAAATTAAAAAATTAAAAAAACCTACCATCTAGCATACCTTGAAGACTTTCCATAGCCTCCACAAGTAAGGGGAGGCCCTAAAGTGCATTAGTTAGCTGTATATTTGCAGGGCAACAAAGAGCCAGAGTTTTCATCCTGAACGTGAACATGAGGCACACAGTGCACCGAAAGGTAGTTGCAACTAAATTCTACTGAAAGAATTGAAGATGAGGTCCCATTGATTTCACTGGTTCATCAGGCTAGTTTTCTATTAACCATAGCAATCCAGATGGCCTGTTAATTTGAGCATTCATCCTGATTTGTTTGCAGGGAGATTAGAAAGCATTGGCTTTTTAAATAAACATTCATTCTGATACGCTTGTGCAGAGGTTAGATAACAGTGTTATCCCACACTTTCCTTACTGCAAAAAGGGCTGATGTTTGGAGGGTGGGTTGTTGCATGAAACCTGTCAACAATTACGACTGTGCACCCTGGTGTGTGATTGAATCCCACCCCAAAACAGTGACAATCTGGCATGTTCATGTGGCCACTGTAGGTAATGTGGAGTCTGTGTGCATGGGGCTAATGCAGAGCAAGGGTGGTGTTGTGTAGTGGTTAGAGTGGGCAACTCCCAACTCAGTCACAAAATTGACTAGGTGCCTGTCTTTAAAATACCTTCCAGGATTACTGAGAGAATAAAATGGGTAAGGGGAGAACCATGTGCTCCAACCTGTAAACCTAAAAAATGTAAGAAATTAAAGTCTCTCTGGGGGTTTATTTTTGGGTGGGGTGTGGGGTGTCACTGGAGGTCCCGTCCCCATTGTACATACTACTAAAGAAGCAGTGGTTGTACTACTATGATAATATATGTTACATCATAGGTCCAATGGCAAAAAACCACACCTGTGCCTCTGGGAAGTGGAGCGCAGGAAGATGTGAAGAGCAACTAGATTCTGCATGTATTTAATAGTGTTCATTTCCTTACGTAGCTTTTGGGTAGAAAACTGAGCAACAAATGAAATGCCCAAAAGAAAATAAACGCGTGAACCAGTCACAACTAACTTTTGGTGACTTGTGCCCAGCTTCCTTTATTTTCAAGGGATGTTGGTGCCAGTTAAAACCAAAAACCAGAGGATTGTCCTATATTTCACCTTCCTAGCAATTATAGATGCCTATGAGTGCAGTTCAGAAGGCGGAGCTTGTGCACGCCCTTCATTCATTTTATAGAGATGGAACAGGAATGCCCCACACGTGTTGCTGAAACGAGCGAATCATGCCTAGCAGTGGTACTTCCTGGACTGCCCCCTAGTTTACAAGTATGACTGGAGGCTAGGGCACTTCAAAGAACATAATTCAATGTCAGCTTCAGATGTGGTTGCAAAATATTTATATAACTTTCCTTATGAAATTTGAAGTGGCTGTGCTGTGCTGCTCAAATGTTCAGCTCCAAAGAACATGCTGTTCATTTTTTTTATCAAGACATGAGTACTAAGCTACAATAAATAAAATATACATTACCAAACAATTCAGGGGCAGTTTTTTTGTACAGTAATCACATCTACATTTAAAAAGTCACCATCTCTTCAAATATGTGTGACAATTTTGTACTCTAAACATGAAGTTTCCAAAGTAAAATTTTCATTATCTTGTACTGGTCTGATAATACAAAGGGAAGCTTTGAGTCTCGATAGGCCAGCTTCACGTAGTTTAACAGGTAGGCGACTATTTTTTATTATTATTTAATCTAGGTATTTTCTATCAAAAGACCATTTGATCCCCCCCCCCCCATTTTTAAATTTTAACTTTTTACATGAACTGCTTTTGTGCAATGGCCTAAACCAGAAGAAATATTCAAAACACTAACCACAGTCTTGTCCCCTTACCTCTATTGCTAAGAGGGGGGAGAGATTGGTTCCAGGGAATTAAAACAGAGTGCAGTTAAATATAGGGATTCCGTCCTAAAATAATTTAAACAGGTACCGTTTCCATGACAGGCGATTTGATACACTCTTCATGCAGTCTGCTCTTTTCTGAGAGGCTGAGCGAATTCTCAGCGGGATGCTCTGGGAGGTGAGTGCCGCCATTCAAAGCAGAAACAAATCCATCTTGAGAAGGACTTTTCAAGTATGAGGGAAAGTCCACTTGGGAGTGTCTTGGCCTATGCTCAGCGTATAGGCTACTACACGGAACGGTGCCGTCGCTCTCCGAAGACGAGCAGCAAACTATGACGGACGGGTTTGAAGGAGGATAAAGCGAGCCGCTATAACTTTCCTCTGATTGCCGTGTGTAGTCCACAAACTGTTCTGAAGCTGGATTATAAGGCACCAGAGAAAGATTACCATTCTTAACTGTATCCCTTTCAGAGTAAGCCTCACGCATCTGGGTAGGAGCGCCAGGGCTGTGGTTTTCTATTTGGTAATAAAGCGCTGAGGAGTTGCCATAGTAGGAGGAAGCCTTGGAGTGACTCTCGTGCATGGCGGTGCTGTCGGAGTAGCAGAGGACCGAAGGAAGAGCTTGCACCATGTCGCCATGAGCACCCAGGCCTTCCACAAAGTCATCCACCTTTTCCTCGTCGTCATCCTCGTCGTCATCCTCTTCCTCATCTTCATCTGTTTCACTGGGTGCTAAACTCTGGGTGCTGGAATCTGTAACCCCACTACAAAAGCTGCTAGCGTCTTCCTCCTCCTCTTCCTCCTCCTCTTCCCCTGGGCAGTCCAAGTCATCGGCCGACTGCAAGTGCATCACACCGGCCCGAGATTCTGCTTCAATCTCAAAGTTATCCGGGACGGAATATTCTAGCGGGTGGGCTGCGGGGCCCATAGAGCTGCTGTGAGCGCTTATCTCGCCGTGGCAACCGTTCAGCGCAGAGACTTGCTGCTCTCTGCTCTTCTCCAATTCAAGTTTCATTATAGTGTGCAAAAAGTGAGTCCGAACGCGGATAGGGTTAAATTCAATTCTACCTGCCGTATTGCTACATCCTTCTTTAGTGCAACCACATGGGAAAGACATACGATCCACCTTTAGGAAAGAGACCATGGATTAACTAAGGGTCTGGGAAGGAGGAACTCTATAGTGCAGAACCTTGGCAAGCTTGAAATTCGCAGTAAAAGCCAGGAGCTATATTCAGGAAAGCTGCCTCAGATATATGGTCGAAGGGGTGATACGGAAAATAAATGATTTACATTAATTTTAAAATGCCCAGTCCAGAATATTGCATCTTGCGGAAATAAATCCAGAGCAGGGGGACATTGGAAAGGAAGAATCTCAAAATTGGTTGCTCCATAAAAGACACCAAAGGTTAAGGGACCCCTGACCATTAGGGTCCAGTCATGACTGACTCTGGTGTTGCGGCGCTCATCTCGCTTTATTGGCCGAGGGAGCCGGCATACAGCTTCTGGGTCATGTGGCCAGCATGACTAAGCCGCTTCTGGCAAACCAGAGCAGCGCACGGAAACGCCGTTTACCTTCCCGCCAGAGCGGTACCTATTTATCTACTTGCACTTTGAGGTGCTTTCGAACTGCCAGGTTGGCAGGAGCAGGGACTGAGCAATGGGAGCTCACCCGTCGTGGGGATTCGAACTGCCAAACTTCTGATCGGCAGTTTATCTAGGCTCTGTGGTTTATCCCACAGCGCCACCTGCATCCCTTAAAGGACACCAAGGGCAACGTAAATGTAAAACTGCTGATTGCTTGCAAATAGGAAAGCTATCAAGATTTGTCCGTTGGGGTTTCATACTCTTTTCTAGAGCATGAGTTCCCCGTCCCCACTCTGCTGGACCCAAATGATCTCAACTGTTATGTTACCATAACTGTCAACCATGGTTACGCTTAACCAGGCTTAGGACTCCTTATCAGAAGCCATGACTTATGAGAACCTTATTTACGCTGCTCCCCTGTAGCAAATGGATAGGTGGGTGCTGCCACTCACCTGGCCTCCCAACAGCGTAGTTGCTGTTGCATACTGAGATAGGCATTATAAAGAGACTCCTAGAATTTCCTACCACTGGGGGAAGAATGAAAAATACATTAGGAATATTTGAATGGTGGGGGGAGGATGCCACTGGGTTTTTAAAAAAACCAAATACCTGTAATTATACTTTGGCTTCTCCTCGTTTCCCCCGGCCCCTTTAAGACTGTACCTGAGTTCACTTCTCACCTGGCATTTTATGCCTGCAAGGCTGCAGGTACACGTTTCTGGGTCACAAAAGACTCGACAGTCACAGCCGCAGTCCTCCCTTGACAGGCGAATGGCTCGCAGCTCGTGTTTTTCTTCTACGTCAATCTTCTTGACCCCGGAGGCTCTCAGGAGTGCCCTTCGCTTTTTTGTTGGCAGAGGCTGTAGAAAGAAGTACTCGTCTACTTCTGTGTTATCTAGATCTATATCGTCGTCGGAAATGTCGTCCAGTGTCAAAGTGTTTGCTTCCTCAGACTCCACGGTGCCGTTCTTAGTCATCTGCAACACAGAGCCATGAAAGAGCGTGTGGGGGATTCATTGAGAAGAAGAGCCATTCTCAGCTTGAAAACAGTTAACAAGGGCAACAAACCCTGTTTTTATCATGAAAGGCTATATGAACATGGCTTTCAACCAGTGCTTATTTCGGGGGGGGGCACATACCCCTAAACATGTTATGAATCTAAGTTTGGCCTCATTGAGGGGCAGTATTTCAATATGAGTAGGAAAATGAGAGTATGCCTAAACATTTTTTTAGGGGGGGGGGGAAGCACTGCTTTCAACTAAGGAGCTCCTGGCATGGAAGTGGGCTGGCTTGTTCCAGTACTGCTTACTGTTATGTATGGCACTGCCCTATATAGTGTGAGGCCATTCATCCTTCTACCCCAGTATTATCTATCTGAACTGGCAGCAGCTTTTAGCATCCCTAACTCCTAGTACCAGCCACTTTTCCTAGGTGAGGCTACAGACAATCCATGATGGAAAGCATCAAATTTGTCATGCAAAAGAGGGAAAAGAAAGGCACATGGGAGTATTGGCAACAATTTAAGTGGCAGGGCACTTTACCTTTGAAGGAATGGGTTTCTGTGCAGTCAGTTTAAAACCGACTCAACCCCCGCCCCCCTTTTCTTGTTTCTCCAAGAGAGCACTCTAAAATGCATAAAACTTGAGCTGTTGAGCAAATGCATAACAAGGACACAGCTGTATAAACAAACTCTCTCCTTGATCAGTCACGGCAAGGGATGACCCTGACTGTACCAGTAGAACAGAGAAGACACGTCTGTGCCTTATCTTATGTCCTGACCACAAAAGACGCACAAAAGTCCGGGAACAACGCCAGAGCGTGTTCTCAGAGATGACGACCTCCTCCTCCAAGATAAGAGTAGGAAGAGGAAGATCCTTTTATGGTCAGAAGTACAGGAAGGAATACCCTTTCATGGTTAAGAATACCAGAGCAAGAACATATGTGATGTCAACCTGCGTACATAGGCTGACGTGGTTGGATTCCTGGGGAAGGAGGGAGAGGGTGCCTGGAGGATATATATACTGCATGTAATCTCTGATTTCTTTGGACCTGCTGTGGACTCATCACGCAAGTGCCTTCTGCTATCCGGAGAGCAGAATAAACTCTTTCTTTGAACCAACCTTGGTGTCATTTGACTTCCTTCCTCCTGTCCCGGAGCAACGCAGACCCAATCGGTGAACTCCAATAAGGCTACACTTTCAGAAACCTTCCATTCTAATGGAATTGATCTTCAACCTAATGTTAATCTCCAGCTTTGCTACTGCAGTAGTAGCCATCTTGTTTTGCCTTATCTATGACATACTGCAAAGGTCCTCTGAGACCTGAAGAAATCAGTGATGTGGGGCAGAAAATGTTCCTGCTTCACGAGTTCCTTTGTAGCAAGGAACGGATGCCAATTGCAAATATGACGTTAGGGAAGCTTAGCAGGTTCAAAGCTTTGTTTACGGAATACAAGCAAAATAAGCATGTTAAATTGGATCTGTCTGGTGGTAAAGGTCCTTAATTGCCCAACCCTTCACAGGCCAATTTTGACAATCACCTTTCAATCCAAGAGCATCGATGTAACCACTGGTAGCTGGTCGGCAGGTACAACTGATTGGTGCTGGGAGTGTGCCTGCAATGGAGCATGCTCAGTTTTGCACCCCTGGGAACGGAGCTTTTGTCCTTCATTTGAGAAAGTGGCTTGAATGCAAACTGCTTTGGAACTGAGCAAATAAGCCCTCCAAGCTGCGCTAGGGAGTTCTCCCACCAGGAACTGTCTAGTGCGGACAAGCCCAGTGTGGCTTCCTGTCAGTGTGATAGGGAGCCCCACTTGCAAATAAACTTTAGGCTGCCGATTGTCCCTTTGAGGCCACGTTTGCAGCTGCCCCACACCTGCCATTGTGTGCGACATTGGTTGTGGGACAGGTGGGCATGCTTTGTGGGCAACAACCTTGGAGGCCAAATTGACAGGCATAATTTTCCCTGTGACTGGAGGCTCCCTACAGCTGCTCTACAGCAACAGAAAATTTTCCTATGCAAATTTAAACTAATCTGCATAGGAACCCCTCCCCCCAAAAATATTAAGACTGCATATTAATACACCTTCTGCTACATATTTGTATTCAGCCCTACATAGCCTGAGACCTCAGAGATAGCAGGCAAAACAACACCATCTGCACACAGGAGTACTCTTGAGAACCCCAATGTTTGCAGAAATTCTACTAATCTTTAGAAAAAGAAAACCACTAAGTAGGACGGGAACCCTGAAAAAGAACCCAATGAAGACAGAGCATGCTCAGTGGGCATGGAATGCTGACTGACTGTTGATGAGAGGTGGAGATGGAGATGGAATGTCCATAACAGGAGCACTTCATACTGCAAACGTTTATTGCAGGTCCCACATGTAACTGCATGCTCTGCCATAGCTTCTTTGATTCTGCAGAGCCACAGACTAAACAGAACAACGAAGCTGTGCAACAGCATCTACTTCTACTGTACAGCTCGCTCTGAGACCCTTGTCTCACAGACAGCACCATGTACTTCTTTGAAACGTGTAAAAATATTTTTGACACAAAGATGAACCAATGTGCTGCTCTCTTTCCAAGTGGCCAGCAGGAGGAGCTCTCAAACAACCTGCAGCTGACCAGGGACTGTGCACTATGTGCTTTAAAAATCAACAATAGGCCTTTCCTGTTTCAAATGTGGTTTTAAATAATGAGTGGGGTGGGCAAATGTTGCTGGACTCCATCACCCTTAGCAGTTCACCATTCTGGCTGGGACTGATGCTACTTGGAGCCCAATGACATTTGGAGGGCTCCAGGTTCTCCACCAAAATACATTTTGTACTCTTGCTCATTTGTTTGTTTTAAGCAGAGCTGCATAAAACCTGTTTTTCTCCATCTTCACTAGAACGAAGGTTTTTAAGTTGTTGTTTTCATCTGTGCTAATTATTTCCTTTTGTATTTTTTAATTTTGTATAGTGTCGGTTTTGCTTTTGCTTTTGCTTTTTAAGCTGCCTAGAGCATTGATGGGAAGCCATGTACATACCACCACTGCCACCATCATCTTGTAACAACCCATTTCTCGTCTGCTTTGTTCCTAACACTGCCAGCGCGATCCCAAGACATGTGGGATGTGGTCTGCTTTGCCCACTCCCCTTCACAAGGACAGAGTTGAGGGACGAATTTGCAATAAGTTTTGACTCTGATCTGGATGTGATCTGCTTTCAAATCAGCCAAACTGAGTGCTTTAAATACTGCTGCAACCACCTGCTCAATCTGGAGTGCCTCTGTGGCGCTTAAGCAGACGATGCAAGTCCACTATGGCCCACTGGCCATGTATGGTGACTTGTCTTCATGTGTGTGTATTTGCCAGTAGCCTGGGACCATAAAAAAATAAGAGATTCCTCAAGTCCCAGACAAACAATATGAGACACAAAATGTTGCAGAGACAGTCAGTAGCATCATCTCTCTGAACGCCAGGTGTGTCCAGTACCTGTAAGCTCTGACTGGGCATGAGAAGGAACACATAAACAGATTGGTGCAGGACATGCTTCAGTCAGAGTCTCCTGCAAGTAAATACCATACAGAACACATATAAAATGGGTCCCAATATTTTATCCGGCAGCCTCATCCCACATTACCCAGATTCCTAACACAAAGCAGCGCTTTCTTAAAATAACCAGCCAAAATCTCTTGTGCAGAACAATCCGCACTAAGCAATTTGGCTAACCATTTTTAAATTTTGATCAAAGCGAGAACTTTGATGGGGGGAAATGAATTGCCATTGTATCTGCATAGCAGGAAGGAAGCTGTCGCCTTAAAGAGCTCAGGTGGAAGCCTATTACAAATCTGATGAGTTAATGTGGGAAACAGGGAAGATGCCAGCTTCCTTGGGGCAATTGACGTGCAGCCATGTTAGAAGCGGAGACGCAATCTTGCCAAGGATGTAAGTGCGGCAATTCCTCTGTTTCCTGCTTCTTGCCCACACAGTAGAGAGGCAATGCAGTTCGCTAGCCTTGTCCTTACCTTGAGCTTTAAAGAATTCAGTTTCTCCTCCCTGAGATGCTCTCTCAACATCTCTCGGTGAAGCCTCTCTTGCTCCATTGCAAATTCCCCCAGTGTGTACTGGCGCACACTGTTGTGACGTGTGGACATGCCCAGAGTGCTTCCTCCTTGGCTGGGGACGCTCGTGAACCCTTGCCTCCTTGTGAAGTAGTACACCGTAACGCAGTTAAAATGAACATTCTTCGTCCTCTTCCGCTTCTCTCTTTTCAGAATCGATGATGCTGCAAAGAAAGAAGGTGACCAGCTTAGAATGAAAACCGTTCTCACCATTTCACAAATTCTCAGCAGTGGGGTTCCCCAGGCCAGCTGGTGCTGAGCACCTCTGCCTGGGGGAATCAGGGGTGAGGAAGGAGTGCTGGTGGTAGGAGCTGGCATGAGTGCAAGTTGTGTGTGCCTCCACACACACAACCAATTTCCCACGTGGGGAGAGGGAGTTATTCCCATTCTCGGCCTTCCTCGCTCTGTGCAGTTAATTGGGTGGAGAAGCTGGCCTGTTGCCAGTTTCCTTCTCTCTCCCTCCCATATCAGCATACATGCTTAATTCGGCATTCAACTTATTTTCATTCATTTTCATTATTGTTATTAGCATATAGTGCTACTGCCACATTTAGTCAATTCATTAGTTTTGTTAATGGATCAAAAACATTCTGAAAGGCTAACAAACTACCCCTTCCCCCCAATCAACGGGGAAGTAGATTTATAGCCATCTTAAGTTATTTTTAGCAATCCTTAATATAAAACTGACATTTTCAAAAAGGCTTTCATTCCGTGTGAAAACAGGAACTGCCTGTTCAAAGACAATACCTGATGTGACATGTTGAATTCACACATCACAACAAAAGAATATCGGGGGTTGGTTGGTTTTGGTTTGTTTTTAAACTGCTTTCTCACGTGCCTATTTAGGCAGGGTTAATGGATTACTCAGCTAAAACTCTTAGGACTCCTTGGTCATTTAATCAGGTGGTAGTCAATGTTGCTGTTAAAAGTTTTGCTGCAGTGCAGTTCCATCAATGTTCATTGCACTTTCCAGAGCAACTTTAATTTGTTTCCAATCTCAACTTCCGATCTTAACTGTGGAACAACAAAGGTGTTGCAAAAGAGATTCAAAGGTGTTCCAGTAAAAACAGGCACTGCTTCTCTTACGAGACAAACCTAACTGCTTATTTTTATATAAAGCAGAATAGAGGCCTAGAACCTCTAACTATATAGCCAGCCATCTCAGAGGTAACAACAACATGGAGGTTCTTCTTCCCATACTGTCTCTAGGAACCAGGTGCCGGGAGTTAGGACAGGAAGACTTAAATACCCTGGGAGTGGAGCTTAGGAAAGCCTATTTCCTCCTGGGGGCACCTGCTCTCCAAGCCTGTCTGCCATTGACCAATTTAACAGGAGCCAGATTTCCAAGCTGGCGAAGGGAGCCAACGCTTGCCCACCGGAAGTGAAAACCCAGTCAGTCCTGGTTTCCGTCAGGTCCCAGTGAAAGGAGGCATTGCCAACCTGCCACACCCATTAGGGCAAGTGGACTTACTTATTTTTACACACCTGTAAGTTGCATTTCCATTAAAAATATAACAAGACAGAATACAACAGATAAAAGCAAAATCAACAAAGATATCCATAAAACATAAGAAGCTAGACAGTCCTTAAGGGACTTTGACCCCAAGTTGTTTAAGACATTATGAATTAACAGAAGTCCCTTGAACATGGCAGCTCTCTTAGTGGTGGGGTAACATATTGCCAGTAATCTGGTCCTGTGAGCAGTCTGCACAACTGTGGATCAGATAAAAGGGTAATCCCCACATAAAGCACAGCTATCAAGCCTTCAGGCAGTGCCAATGCATGGGCCGCTGTGGTCAGGCTGTCACCGTTCAGGAAAGGTTGCAGCTGGCAAACCACCTGAACCTGGTAAAAGTCACTCCAGAGCACAGAGGTCAACTGGGACTCTAGTGACAAAGATGGATCAAGGAATACCCCAAAATGAACACCTGCTCCTCCTCCTTCAAAGAGAGTGCCATCCCATCCAGAACAGGCAGCTAATCTATCTCCTGGACATGGAAACCTCCAACCCACAAGGCCTCCCTCTTTATAAAGGTAAAGGGACCCCTGACCATTAGGTCCAGTCGTGGCCGACTCTGGGGTTGCAGCACTCATCTCACTTTATTGGCTGAGGGAGCCGGTGTACAGCTTCCGGGTCATGTGGCCAGCATGACTAAGCCACTTCTGGCAAACCAGAGCAGTGCATGGAAACGCCGTTTACCTTCTTGCCAGAGCGGTACCTATTTATCTACTTGCACTTTGACATGCTTTTGAACTGCTAGGTTGGCAGGAGCAGGGACCGAACAAGGGAGCTCACCCCGTCGCAGGGATTTGAACCGCCAACCTTCTGATCGGCAAGTCCTAGGCTCTGTGGTTTAACCCACAGCGTCCCTATCTTTATTTAGGTACCCAACATAAAACAAACAAACACAGGGCTTTCTTAAACCTCAAGTAACTTGGATTGGCTAATTAAGGTTCAAGCAATGGAAACATTATTACCTGCCTAGTGAGTATCTTGCCCCATGTTTTCACAAACCGATTACTCTCTCATGGCATATCTTGTGCATGAGAAATTAATGCCAGAGGCCTGCCACACAGTGATGCTATTTAAGTAGCACGAATGCACGATGTGTGTTTGTCTTGTTTCATTCATTCCTTCATCTCTCCCATGTGCTGCACAAAAAGGTAGACTTGTCGTCATGCAGTTGTTACATCAGAAATAAATCAACCTGTCAGGAGCATAGTTTTCCTACACTCATCACACAGGCTGTGTAAACACCAGACCTTTTAAAGGGCATTCAAAGCACACACCCACACCCCAAGAATTCTGGGAACTGCAGTTTGTTAAGGGTGCGAAGAGTTGCAGGTTTGTGGAGGACAAATTACAGTTCCCAGGATTCTTGGATGTGTGCTTTGAATGTGTTTTAAAGGTCTGGTGTTTATCCCTTTCTCATGCATCCGAACATACTTTCTAGGCAATGCATACTGATTTTGAAAAGAGCGCCTTAAATAAAACAAAACAGCTCCTTAAATGCATTATCCCTGCTGTGCAGCTGGTCCAGACAGAGATACCTCATGCTGGAATTCTGAATGCTTTTGTTTCCCCACAAAGAAGCAGGCCGTTGTTAGCCTGCAGTGTAGAATATTAACCGCGCACACGCATTAGCTGCTTGACTCCTGAAGATATGACAGGAGCCTGCCTGATTTACTGGGAGACGGCAGTAGGAGACTAGGGGGGAAACTAGATGATGAGTTATGGCTGTGCAATTTAGGTGCGACAGTTGCACAGGTATGATGGGAGAACAGTAATGGTCAGAAGGGAGGAACTGAGATGGTCATAAAAGATGCTGACAGCCTTTGTAACATGAGGCCGTATATTTAACAGCAATAAGGCACAACAGGACGTGTGAGCTGGTTAAAAACTCTTCTGTCTCAGGCAATTAGAGCCATTTGGCCTTCAGGCCCTTCTTGCTGCCACACATCCACAGGGAGCAATACCAGGTTTTTTTAATCTTAGGCGATAGATGGGTTTCAACTCATCATGTTATTGGGGCAGGGGTGAGGTGGGACCTGTGACCAGTCAGTGAGTAAAAGAAAAAAGAAAATCACAATATTTTTCTCAAACTGTGTCCTGGGAAGGAACTCTGTGGTTCTTTAAAAGATCATCAGGGACACCTGAGTGAAAAGGTCAATAATGATGGATTTGTGTCCCTGAAGTTGTGAGGCCCAACGGTCTTAGCCAGTTTCCAGTGCAGTTAGCGTGTGCACCTCTGAACATGCTGCAGAATTCTCTGCAAGGCTTAAAGCAGGGGTTGGGGATTATGATGTTGCTGATATTCGTCACCATCCACCTGTCTTGGGAGACAATGGAAGAGTGCACTCTTGGGGGTGAATTCTAACAACTGGAGAGTTACAGCGCCTGCTGTGGCCGTAAAGACCGACATGGGAGACATATGTTTTGCTGCAGCAGGGGCAGAAGAAGGCATCAGGTTGTGCTGATGCAGCTATGCCCTGGCAATTCTTCTCTCTGAGCTCCTCCCAGTGGTCATTCCTCCTCTGGTCACTGCTGTGGATATACAACCTGATTGTCTCCAGGCGCTGTGGTCGTCTGCAAGGGATTCCCACATGGCAACTTTAATGTTGTGGTTCAAGGACCTGATCCCCCCACCCCAAAGTGGAATGAATACACAAGGACACGTGATATAAGGTTAATGGGCAAGAAAAGGCCACAACTTTATTGATTACAGCAAGTGAAAAGGTATTGGCTTAGGCATTGGATTACGTCATCTGACTCCACCCCCTCAAAGAGGGGTGAGTCTGAAACAAGGGGGGTTTATTCACCAGTAGGTGGGGCCTGTTGATGCTAATCCAACTATAGGCTCTCCCCTGATGTCACCGAGGGTCGTGCCATGGCCTCCCGCCAAGCAGGCATCGGACAGAATACACGACCGCCAGATTCCTTTAACGGAATACCCAAAAATTGAAGGCATAGGCGATGGCCACACCTAGCCCTTCAAGTGGAGGGTGGGTGAATTGCGACGGGACAACGAAGAGTGAGGCTGAGGAGGGGCTGGCGCTGCCATATTAAGGCTGCTATACACGCCCCCTCGGAGGCACCTGGTTGGGTGCCTGCCGATGGGCGTGGGCGTCAGCCAGGTAAGTGGGAGGCAGGGGGCTAATGCCCCCTGCTAGAGGCGGGGCTCGGGCTCCCGCCCACAACCACTCCCCTCTCTTCAGGAGAAGAGTCTTTGCCAGCCTTCAAGACTTGCTTGCAGACATCTTTGCTGGTCTGCCAATTGGCCTGGTGCCTGTAGTTTGCTGGACTACAGTTCCCATTATCCCTGACTATCGGCCATGCTGGCTGGGGCTAATGGGAGTTGGAGCTCAACAGCAGCAAGATAAATGGCTACAGATTCCTTGCTACTGGCTTTAAGGTTCCATGAGAGACAAGTCAGCATGGAAGAGGTTCCCTTCCATCATGCTCTCAACAGATGCTTCCATTCATCTTTGGTGCTTCCTATTCCACACTGAGAGTCCCTTCATTTGTGGCTCTTCAGTGACCCCATCCATACCAAGGCCATCGCACAACCTAGCCAAAACCTGGTAACAAAAGTGAGCCAGGTATGAAATAATCAATGTAACTTTCTCTTGTGCACTTAAAACTGCCCAACACAATGACAACATGAGATGGAGTATTATCTCTAGATACGATTAGTGTAGAAAAACACTGGCTCCTTTTTTTATTACCTTTTAGACCTCTAGCACTGCTAAAGCCTAGGACTTCAGGAAACGGAAACAGAATACCTTTCTACCAAAAACACAATCTTTTTCCTATAGGAAGCAATTATAGATCTGTTTCATTTCTACCTCCAGGTGGCCTGTTTTATTAGCTTCATAAATAACTGAGTACACTATCACAGAGGGCCTATATTACTTTACAGCCATTATTTCATTGCTTTTATTTTTTAATTGCAACCTGGAACATTATTAATACACATTTGCTCCCATTCAGCAAGGGACAGCCATGTGAGGAAGCAGGCATCATCTGAAGGCACAGCTGAGGTGCATCCTTATTGCTACATGTGGCAAATCAACAGCCCAGAAGAAAAACAGGATCAACCCTCTTCCAAGTCACGAAAGCTTCCTGCCTGATTGCACGGAAAGCCTGTTTGCCACAGGCGCGTGACCAGGGACAAAACCGTCTTACCAGAATCTGGCCATTGGTTTGGATAAGAGCTGAAATTGGCACAGAATGTGTTCCTTGTTAAGTATGAAGCTCCAGGTTTTATCTCCAAATAAAGCATCTCCTAGATCATCCCCTGATTTTATATCCTGCTCTTGCAGAAGGTTCTCAGTGGTCTCCTGTCCAGACTGCTGAGTGGTTTCACACACGATTAGCTCCAGTAAGGCGACAGCATCTGGTGTTTCCAGCCCATCAACTCTATCCTGTGTCAATTCTGAGTGAGATGCCTCTCTGAGACTTAGAGAGCCAATGTGACCTTTAGTTGGTCTGCATATGAGGAAACTCCTTACACATAATCTTGCTTAAGCAAATTCTACCAAGCTTTCCAAAAATAGATCACGGAATTCCACCGGCGGGTGGAGTGGGGGGGGGTCTCGGCTCAGTTAAAAATAAACTGATGCTGTGAATGGAAAGCATGTTTGCCTTGTTTGCAAAAAATAAAATGGGGGGGCAAGAAAAAGTAGCATAAATGACATGTCAAGTCTTTTAATCTTTTTCAAGCCCCATTTCTACTGTAAAAAGGAGTTACTCAGTTACTAAACATAAATAAATTGAGCTTTCGCTGGCTGGAATCCAAAGTGTAAGCACTTTCCTCAGCAGTCTCAGCTATTCTCCTCCTGTCAAAGGCACATTAAAATAAATGTGAGCCATATGGCTCCGCAGCAGAGTACCCGCAGGTTTACAACCAGCAGGGCAATGCAATTCGTTTACTGCCATCAGAGAAATATTTTAGGGAGAGGGGAAGTCTCAAGGCAAGAGCATGTAGCACAGAGAAGCCCATTTCTCTTTCTTTTTGTTTTTTAAAGCAACGTGGCAGACGACAAGGCTATTCTTAAAGCCACTAACCCATTTTCCTGCTTTTTGATGTATTCTCAGTGCTGTGCTGGAACATTCTAATAAAAAGGATTAACCCCATTCTACACCCACTCCCTGGATTTCCCACATAGTATTCATCAAGTCTTAACAAGATAGGACTGTCAAGTGTAATTCATCATCGCGGTAATCCAGGTCAAAACATCACTTTTCCAAAAGGCCCACTTTTAACAGCCATCCTAGAAAGCAAAGCCAGACGAAAGGCTCACGGACGCTAATGGACTTTAACGTCATGCACTAAACAAAATGAAATCTAAAGAAACAAAACAGATGCCGCCTTAATGTGCACTCCAAAAATAGCTTTGTTCTTTTTGCAGACAAAGAGATGCCTTCTGTTGAGTCACAGGACTAGTCCATCTAGCCCAGTTTTGGTCTGTTCTGACTGGCCACTGCTCTCCAAGGTTGCAGGCAGAAGGTTCTCTCCCAGCCCTGCTTTCCAAGCTTCATTAACCTGAGATTGCAAGGGACTGACTTTAGGATTTTGTATGTGCAAATCATGTGCACTGCTGCTGAGATATATGTGGCTCCAAGACATCAAGCCTTTAATTTGGATCCTTGCAAATCTAAATGTGGACCAAACTGCAACCGTAGCATATTCAGGAAAGGAGACACCCTTGTCTTACATGAGCACTGGCCTCTTAACCAACCATAGGATACCAGGAAGGAATATGTGCTGCACCACTGTCTAGTCTGAATGAATGGAACATAAGCACAGATGACCTTATTTGGCTTAGTGTTACATCCAAACCCAGGGGTATGATTTGTTTCCCCCATACAAACCACGGAGCAGTAAGCCCAAAACAAACCTTGGTTATAGCTCATGGTTTGTTTGGAGATAAACAAACCATGAACCTGGGTTGAGATGTAATGCTAAACCAAACCATGGCTTGGCTCCTGTCAACGCAATTGTAAATACTGGAACCAGAACCAGAAGCTAGTCCCGTTGACTTCAGTGAGACTTAGTCCAAATCAGGTTACAATACTACGCACACAGAACACTAAGATACGCAGCCCAAAAGGGCAGTTTTTAATCCTACACTTCAACTAACATTTATTGTGTCAACAGCTTTCTAGTCTAAATCTTAGCCTCACAGTCACATCATTTCTGTCATAGCTTTAATTCCAATTTATACATAAGTTGGAAGGTTTTCTGAGTTGATTCTGCTGAATGCTGCTGTGAGCCCTGGGCAGAGCTCAAGTTGTAATGTGACTAAGCAAAATACACAAAGCATTTTTGCCATTGCCACCATTGAACGCTGATGTTGGAGGAACAAGGCAGGCAGAGGTTTCTAGGCCTGCTACTTGTGGGGCTTTGTGAGGGTGGACCTCCTTCTCCTCCCTCAGGCCATATCCATTCTATCCTATGGCCCCTGGTATACCCTTCCAGGGACCACAGTATTTGATTTTATTGGCATTTTACTGTTCTTCTCTGCTTAAGTTTTGATATATTTGAGGGATTGATTGTTCTTGCTGATGCTTGTTCTGCAGACTAGTTTTTACTGTTTGTAAGCTTCTGAATATTGTTTAATATAAAAGGGGTCTATAATCTATTTACATAAATAATTAGGTATTCATCAATTTTATAAATATTTTTTAAAGAACAACAATTTACCGTATTTTTCGCACCATAGGACGCACCGGACAATAGGACGCACCTTGTTTTAGAGGGGGGAGAACAAGGGGAAAAAATTCTTCCGCTCTCTGCCCAGCGCCCCTTCAGTGAAGTGGCAGGAGGCGCTGCGCAGAGAGTGGGAGAATTTCCCCCCTCTTGTTTTCCCACTCTAAAACAAGGTGCGTTTAAGGTGCGTTCAGGCGGCTACCTTGGAAGCCTGGAGAGCGAGAGGGGTCGGTGCGCACCGACCCCTCTCGCTCTCCAGGCTTCAGGTTCCTTTCGACCTGCTCTTTGGGGCTGGCGGGGGGAAGCCCACCACCAGCCCCAAAGAGCAGGTCAGGGAGCAGTGGAAAGGCTGCCATAGTCACGCGTCACTTCTCCAGCTGGGAGAGGGTCGCGGGGGGCTTCTTTAGCCCCGCGCGCGCTCTCCCGGCTGGAGAGGTGACGCGTGCCTATGGAGGCTCCTGCCATAGGCGCGCGTCACCTCTCCAGCCAGGAGAGGGTGGCGGGGGGCTGCTTTAGACGCGCGCCTATGGAGGCTCCTGCCATAGGCGCGCGTCACCTCTCCAGCCGGGAGAGGGTCGCAGGGCTACGGCGTCTTCGCTCCATAGGACGCACACACATTTCCCCTTCATTTTTGAAGGGGAAAAAGTGCGTCCTATAGAGCGAAAAATACGTTAAGCTGTAGTCCTATACCCATTTACTTCACGGTAAGTTTAATTGAACTCAATAGGACTTCTGAGTCACAGTGCATAGGACTGGTCTAAATAATTTGCTTTCTGTGTAACATTTTCCTTTTTGTCCAGCTTTGTGTGGGGAAGCCTGCAGATTTTCTTACCAGTATCTCTAATCATTACCATAAAGGGATGCTGAATAAATAAACCTAGCAGTGCATTCAGTAAGATTTTCAAGTTGTACTTGGACTATGTTCAAAGCTACTCTTAGTAGCTATTTAAATACAGTTGTGGCATAGCTCACCTTGGCCTCAAACCCTGAATCCATTCTCCAAAGCAGTCTGCTTTTTTATAGTTTATGTTTTACGTTTTGTATTTAAGCCAACAGTGTTTTCTTAGAGCACTCTGCGAGGAAACACCACCTGATCGGCCTTCGCTCACCAGTATCAATCCTTCAGGATATCCTTCTCTCGCAATTGGACCTCTCCATTTTTCTCATTATCCTCTTTTATTTCCATTCCCTCCTTCATTTTCTTCAGTCTGTTCCACATTTTTTATTGTCTCCCCCTCCTAAATATGTGGTGGTTTCTGAGATGGTTTACACAGCACATCTAAATTCCCATGCACCTTAGGCCCTCATGATGTCTGAAACCAAAAGACCCTCCCGCCAACTCTTTCTACAACTCTGAACAATAGCCATAGTGACAGCTTCTTCAAACTAAAGGCAAGGGCAGCAGGACCAAATAGTGGGTCTTGTGGGCAATGTAGAAAAATATTTGTGCTCTGTCCACACAGTAAAAGCCCAAGTGTGATGGAAGGCTCAGCGTTCCACAGGTAGTCCTCTCCTCCTGAAGATTCTCCAGAGTGACGCCCCATGAGCCAATGTGCACATGTGGAAGTATTTTGCATATGCACACAAGGTCCTGGGGTCCCAATCAATATACTGAAAGCCCTAGACAGAGCATTCTGTTTCTAGTGTCAAGTCCTGGTTTGCTGTGGAACAGGTGTGAAGGGAACAAGACTGTAAACCTTCAAAAGTGTGACCAAAATTATCGCAATGTGTGGACTAGTTCACACATAACGTGCCACATCGTTTGATTTTTCTGCAGTTGATGAGTATCTTTTTATTGACCGGCAGAGCTAAATGTGTCAGCTGACTCCACTGAAAAGGACTGCATGTGATTTAAGGGATATGACAATCCTACATCCATAGCCTAGGGATGCTTGAGAAAAGCAGTATTTGCAAATTCTGACACGAACTGATCTGATCTGCAACTCCCAGTCTAACATTCAGCTCTTGGAACGTAGGCTGGAATCCTAACTCTACCTGCCTGACTTGAATAGGATTTACTTCTGAGTAGGTAAGGTTAGGATTGGGCTGTTAGGCTACCCACCAGCTTTCACATTTCCCAAATATACTGATGCAGTTCTTAGCTCCAAAAAAGGTCGCAAAGTAG
Source organism: Podarcis muralis (assembly GCF_964188315.1). NCBI lineage: Eukaryota > Metazoa > Chordata > Lepidosauria > Squamata > Lacertidae > Podarcis > Podarcis muralis. The sequence continues at coordinate 108,441,701 of NC_135655.1, read as the reverse complement.
CTTTTTAAAATGTGTGCTCCAAGAGAAAATATATTCAGAAATGCATACTTTCAGAGAAAATGCATTTAAAATACAGGGCAACCTCAGAGGAAAACCCACTGAAATCAATGGGCATAACTAACTTAAATGATTTGATTTCAATAAGCATACCCTGAGTTTGACCTTGTTGGATACAGAGCACATACTTTAATATGTATTTAAATATGGATTCCCACCCCCCAAAGGAACGCATGGTTAATGCAGAACAAAATGGAATTCTGGGTGAATGCATGCAAAAATGACACGGGATGGAAACAGACTGGTTCGCCTGTCCTTTCCACAGTGTTGTTGCAAGTCATCACTAGATACTGTAGCCCCAGAACAATGAACACCTATGTGAGAATCAGGCTCTAGTCCCAACATCTATTTCATGATGTTACTTCTTTCACTGACCTATATTCCTTACCCCCATAAAGGATAAAAGGTAAAGGTACCCCTGCCCGTACGGGCCAGTCGTGTCCGACTCTAGGGTTGCGTGCTCATCTCGCTCTAGAGGCCGTAAGCCGGCGCCGTCCGAAGACACTTCCGGGTCATGTGGCCAGCGTGACGAAGCTGCAGCTGGCGAGCCAGCACCAGCTCGGCACACGGAAACGCCGTTTACCTTCCCGCTATAAAGTGGTCCCTATTTATCTACTTGCACTTAAGAGTGCTTTCGAACTGCTAGGTGGGCAGGAGCTGGGACCGAACGACGGGAGCTCACCGCGCCGGAGGGATTCGAACCGCCAACCATCCGATCGGCAAGTCCTAGGCACTGAGGTTTTACCCACAGCGCCACCCGCGTCCCCCCCCATAAAGGATGGGCACCCATAATAATTTCCACTCTCCACAAACCTAACTGAACCATTCCAGGTATGCCCCTGACACCTTCACAAGATCTCAGAAAAGCTGCCCTAGCCAACTTAAATATGACAGACAGCACAACTGGCTGACTGAAGTGTGATCAGGCCATTTTATTTTATTCCCCGCCCCGGAATGACAAAGACATTACACAGAGGCCCCGGGAGAATAGCCTATTACTCCATTAGGCAGATGGACGAGGTCAGAAGTCAAAAATACATTTCAGTGTGCCTTGTTATAGAAGGATTTACTTTGCTGATTATATAGGCTGCGGTTTGCTTTTGTTGGTAAGTCTACCATTCATTAATTTGAGGGCTTTGATGCCACAGCTGTACATGGTTTTTTTTTTTTTGTGTGTGTGTTTTAAAAGGAGTCACCGGCATTGGTTGGAGTCGCGTTTAAAAAATAAGGGACTAGGTCAGGGAGTCCAAGCGTTCCTGTTCACTTATGCAAGCTATATTTCACTCTCCCAAGTTCAGGGCGCAGGATGCTTTGAAATGCAATCGTCACATGCACTCACATCGCTTCAGCGCCTGAGGTTTGTAACTGCTTCCCAGGAGGGAAAATATCTCTCCACTGTCTGGTTTAATAACCAGATGAGACTCCTATTCAAGGCTCTTTCTGAAGCAGCAACAGCTTTGCTTCAATGCTAGGCAGGCTGCTGGCTCTGCGCCAACTCCCTTTCTCAACCTCATCACCAAGGTTATTTCCTGACAGAGCCACAATCCATGGACTACATTAGGAAGAGCGGATTTATTGTTTTCATTATTATTATCATTGCTTTTTTTTCCTGTACAGCAACTTTGAAACCTGGAACATGTTGTCTGATGCAAATCATATACTATAGCAGACTAAAGGACAAAACACCAAGCTGTGCACCCTTATAGCTTATTTGACAGAAAGAGACATGTGTAGTAATGAAAACTGGTAATTTCATTTCTTAATTTGTTTTGCCTATAGCTGACAAACAGTGTTATTAGCTACTATTACATTCGGAAACTGACCCAAACCAATTCGACTTAGCGTCTCCTTGTTTTTAAGACACCACACAATTCTGAAAGAGCCATAGGACAAAAGCATGTCCCTTTATTCCAAATGTCTCTGCTCTGAGCAGTCTGAAATTTATACTGTTCTGTTCCATGTGGAATACTTGTATGTGTTTTTATAACTGTGATGGGCTTGCTACACTCTCTCCCTCTCTCTCTTTATTGCCAGGACCTTATGGTGAAGGATGGGCAAAAGATTCTATGAATAAATAACCAAATAAATGGGCTAGGGGGGAACTATGCTAGTTTATCTTTGCAAATGATACAAGTTGTTGAAGACAGGGTTATCTTCTAGTTGAAAATTTATGATTTGTTGTTCTTCCTGGTTAATTTACACCAAATTTTGATTATATTTAGGAAAGCACTTTCTGGCTGTGCAGCAATTGTTTCCTAAGCAATGACATTTGCTCAGGAGGTATTGTGACTCAGCTTCTACCTTTTAGGCAGAATTTGACCCAGAGGTTCTAACTGGAGAAGCCCTTTTCTTTTCTATTTCTCCCTTCCCACTCCCACGTGCCCCTCAAAGTATTTTTACCCATCTCCTGTCATTTCTACCATTCTCCTCTCACACTCATCTTGTACTTTATCCCACCACCTCTCAAATTGCCCGTTTCTTTCATCCCTCCCTCCCCAACCGCACCTACCCCTGAACCCTGGTCCCTTTACATTAATTTCCTCCTGTTCTAACATCTTACATCTCTTATCCCCTTCCTTTCTGTAGCCAAGCAAGTGAAGAGGAACTGGGGAAGGCTGTACCAATGCGGCCCACCTAAAAGTGGCCCAAGGCCCTACTCTTTGAGAAACACTACTCTAGATCAATGCTCTTCAACTTGGGTCCCCAAATGTTGTTAGACTATAACCCCAATCAGCCCAAATCATTGACTAAACGGGTTGGGGATGATATGAACTGACTCTAGATTATTAGCAGTCATTGCAACGAAACCTGTGCTTGACTATGGGCCCCAAGCTTAAGAATATTCTTCCTCCCACCCCCTCAAATGTGAGTGCTATAAAACATCAATTTTACTCTCCAACCATCAAAACCAACCACTTTAAAGTGAGCCTTTTTCTTTGCTACTCCCAGGCAAATCCTCATCTTTACAAAATATCAGCATAATCATAAGCAAACTCTTGCCTAGAGTAGGCATGCTATTTCTGCACCCAGCAGCTGTCAATACCACAAACTAAACTGTTTGCAACATTTAGTTTCCATCTTCAGCTATAAGGAAAGAGTAATTTGTTTCACAGAGCACTCTTTTTTTAAAAAAAGTGAATATAGTACTTTGTTTCTCAAAGCAACTGGAAAACACAGCTGCTGTGAAGAGCGACGTTACTGAAGACATAGACCACAATATTGCCTTCCATTGCATTGTTCTGAATTCTACTAGCATACACTGCAGTGCCAGAAATGGTCTAATCATTTGTTCATGTTATCTGCTCCTGCACTAATAGACAGTGCTTAGTATTTATAAAGAATCTATGAATCTTCAAGCTGACCTAGAATGCCCATACCAGATACTTAAGCACTGCTGGCTGCACATAGAGTCGCCAGCCCTGCCATGTGCAATGCACTGTCATAATACAAAGATGATTAGCAGTATTTTATTTAGCAGTTTATATCCCACATTTCCAATAAAATGCAATACAAAACACACTTTAAAAACTCAGTAAAATCTCACGTAAAAATCTACAAGGTTAAAAAAAAAAATCACCTTACTCAGATGCCCAGTCAAAGATTCTTCCACATCTCAATGTCTCTCTAAGGGAGTGCACACACTGTATAATAATGTGCAGTCAGCATTGAATGCAGGCACTTTTTGGATGTGCTATACACACAGCATCATCCCCATGTAGTCCTTGTCCCACATTATTTTGTCAATCAAAAGCGTATCGTGCTAGAACAGTTTTAACCCATTTTGTGCAGAGAATGCCCTTCTCAAGCGCTTGCTGAATACATGTGTACACAGAGAATGCATCCTCAGGTCACTTCCTATTAGGGCAGGCCTACCGATATTATTGGACGCGGGTGGCGCTGTGGGTAAAACCTCAGTGCCTAGGACTTGCCAATCGCATGGTCGGCAGTTCGAATCCCCGCGGTGCGGTGAGCTCCCGTCTGTGGTCCCAGCTCCTGCCCACCTAGCAGTTCGAAAGCACTCTTAAGTGCAATTAGATAAATAGGGACCGCTTTATAGCGGGAAGGTAAACGGCGTTTCCATGTGCTGCGCTGGTGCCGGCTCGCCAGAGCAGCTTCGTCACGCTGGCCACGTGACCCAGAAGTGTCCTCGTACAGTGCTGCCCCCCGGCCTCTTAAGTGAGATGGGCGCACAACCCTAGAGTCGGACACGACTGGCCCGTACGGGCAGGGGTACCTTTACCTTTACCTTACTGATATTATAGGGCTGTGCCACTAAAATCCACCTCCATATACCAATATGTATCATTTGCATACCAGTATATCAACACACCAGTTTCCAGCCTCTCTCTTTTGAAAGTTTGTGAAAAATATGTTTTTTAAAAAAGTTTATGGAAACACCAATTGAGGGGAGGGGAAAAGAGAAACCTGTTGCACATTAGTATGGAAATGCACCCACCAGTGTGTATAGACAACACTGACAGTAGCTGCTGCTTTAGATGATGCTACAATGGGAAGGTGTGTAGAGGTAAAAGGTAAAGGACCCCTGGACAGTTAAGTCCAGTCAAAGGGGACTATGGGGTTGCAGCACTCATCTGGCTTTCACACCGAGGGAGCCAGCGTTCATCCACATAAAGCTTTCCGGGTCATGTAGCCAGCATGACTAAACCGTTTCTGGTGCAACGGGACACCGTGACGGAAACCAGAGCACATAGAAATGTCATTTATCTTCCCGCCACAGCAGTACCTATGTATCTACTTGCACTGGTGTGCTTTCAAACTGCTAGGTTGGCAGGAGCTGGGACAGAGCAACGGGAGCCCACACCGTCATGGGGATTCGAACTGCCGACCTTCTGATCGTCAAGCCCAAGAGGCTCAGTGGTTTAGACCACAGTGCCCTATGTACAAGAACACACAGTGGAACAATGACCCCTGTGCATTTCAGTGGCTATGTGTATACACAGCCCTACTCACACCCTTACAGCCATAACAAGAAACCTCCTTTCCTCTCCTTGGGAGGCCCTTCATATTCCATAACCAAGCTAAACCCATGTGCTTTTTGGAAACTTTCCCCTTCTTTTCTCCACCCAAATTCCCCCTTGTGGGTTCCCAATGCTCACCAGAGAACTCTAACCACAAACTCATGGACACACTCAATCTCTCTGGAACATAATAATTGCTTTAAACCAAATCAGACCATTGGTTCATCTAGTACTACTGTCTATACACCCTCTGTCAGTGACTTTCTGGGATTTCAGACCAGCCTTTCCCAGCCCCACCTTGGATTAAACCTTGGGGTTTAAACCTTGGACCAAATCATGTGCTCCATCTGTGAGTTATCCCCACCCCCTTTGTCAAACCCACTTGGGGATATTTCTTCCCTTTCTTATGCCACCATTCGGGGAACCATTAGAATCAATGCTGAATCTTTTATAGCTTCACACTGAAATGTCTTTCTCTCTGCCCAATTATTCCTGCTGTTCAAGTGTTCGAATAAGCAGAGAGAAGGAATCTAAGATTTCAGAATAGGCAGCAGAAGAGTAGGATTATAATGACTGACCTACATTGGTATTCTTAGATTATTCAGAGCCAACTACATTAACACAACTGCTATCTTTACTATAATGGGGCAACAGCAGAAACTGTATGATAAACCCAAAGCACACCCACCCTATTCTCTTATAAACGTGATGATTACTAGCTTGTGCAACAACGGGTTACACTATTTTATACATGTCCTGTTTGTTCTCTTATTTATATTTTGATACATTTGTAGTCTGCTTTTCTATACAGAATATTCAAAGCAGCCTATAGACGACAACAAGACAATATTAAACAAAAACAATGTAAATGATTGATCATTACATAAAGCATTAAAAATAACAAGCACATCCAGATCAAGCTGTCTATAAAGCCACTAGTTGGGTGCTGTATTTCAGCTGGATGCCTTTTGAAATAAATAGGTCATTTGCCCTGAGAAAGTCAAGCAATGATGGAGTCAGGCGGATCTCTCCCGGGAGGGCATTCCATAAGCTAAGGCCCTGTTCCTCATTGTTGACTGCTATGTATCTGAAGACAATTGGATACAGACCAGATCTTAATGCCCAGGCTGGTTCATATGACCAAAGACAGTTCTTCAAGTATCCTGTAAGCTTCTCAAGATCCTGGCCAATTTAGGTCTAGTTCAGCCACTTGGTTCCACAGTAAAGTCATTTGCCTGATCAGGGCCAGTTTCAACACACCCAGCACCATGCAAATGACCTAAAATGTGTGGTGCTGCATAAGTGCATATTACCATGGGGCCAAACCAGTCTACTGCCCACTGAAGAATGCAGGCATTATTCAGTAAGTATAGTAAACAAAGGGGACAAAAGCATGGCACATCATTTGAATGTTTTAATCTGCAGAGCTTCACTCTCCAGGTTTATTACTTACGGGTGAAATGATTTGAAGTGGATGGGTTGACACTATCACCACTGTCAGCGCTTTCACTGCTAGAAACGTCGTCATCCGATTCCCGCACCGAAGAGCAGGGCGAAGAGCCATCAACTTCTTCAAACTTCCTCTTTAAAATTCCACTCATAGCTGCAGCACTGTCACATGTACCTGCAAGAGGAACAGGTGCAATGAAGCAAGGAAACATTTGACTGCAGACCAGGCAATCAAGGTCTTTAAAGTCATTCTGAGATGGGTTTTCTAATACTAGAAATGCTCAAGCTTCTCATGAATAAGTTCCAGTGAGGGAGGGGGGCAGGGAGATAGAAGTGTCAACATTTGAGGCAAGAGAATTTCCTAGGTTCCCTCCTTTGTCTTATTAAGGAGTTTAAGAAAACCTTAACATCTAAATAATCACTGTAACAAGTAACACTGCTTTTCACAGAAAATTTAAATCCATGTATCCAACTAATTGGTAATGCTAATAAAGTTGCCGCTGAATGTTCCAAAACTAGACCTCATACAAAACTGATCTGATGGGATAAAGTCCTACAGTTTCCCTTTTTGTCTCACTTACATTTCAGGTTTCAATAAATCTTGTAAGAAAGGATGTAGAAGGCGGGGCGGGGGGGGGGGAGACTCCTGTTCCCGGCTGGGTATGGTGACACACAACAAGGTGTGCGGTGAAATTTTCCATACAGGGACAGTTAGGGACAGAGGCACCAGCTTGCAAGGGCGATTGGAGGGGGGGGGCATGTCACAAGTGTGAGCATCACATCTCCCTCCCTAAGCTTGGTAGAAGCTTCCCAGGCTTCGGGAAGGAGGCACCAGGCTTTAATGCTCCAATTTACCAGGAACATTTAGGGGACTAGCCTAGGCCCCTAGTCCACTGACCACACACCACTGAACACAGGAAGTACTGTTCCAAAAGGCAGATGTGTTTCTGAGGCAGTGTTTGGCATGCACTAAACTACACTCCTTCTGGTACATGCGTGAGAATGGGATTCAGCATGACCTCACAAGTCCAAGATCTCCATGGCAGAATAGACTTTGTGAAAGGGCAAACCAGACTTTGCTACAAGGCCTAAAAACCTTGTTCCATGATGCCAATCTTCCTGAAGAGTATTGGGCTGAATCTCTTAATTGTTTTGTTTATTCTTATAATCACAGGTATTCTGCACCAATAGGCTGTACTCCCTATGAGATGATGTTTGGTAAGAAACCATAAGTCAAGCACATGAGAATCTTTGATTCTGACATGTGGGTCCATACTCCACAGAGAAGCAAGCTCGGAAATGGTGGTGTGCATAGCATATTTGTGGGGTACAAAAAAGGTGCATACAGAGTGCTGATGACTGACACAAATACAGTATGGTTTACCAGGAGTGTTCAGTACAATGCAAAGAAGTGAGGGGGACAATGTGGGGATTTTCCAGAGTCACCCTGAAGCTGAAGAAGCAGAGGAAGCTGAGGATGATGATCAGGGTTCGGATTCCAGTTCAGTGGGAGGTGCTAGTGCTGCTGACAGTGACACAGCAGACTACAGGAGTGTGAAGGCCTCACTCAGACCATCTGACGGGTCTGACACTGAACTGGAAGAACCACTGTTTTCCATTGGCCACCATTCTCCTAAGAAAGAGGAGATGAGTGAAGACTTGCATCTAGTACGCAGATCTGAAAGGGCCACAAAGGGCAAACCTCCAAAGAGGTATGCTGATGAGTTTGCTAAAACAGCAACAGCTGTTGTTAGTAGCTCAGAGAAGATGTGGGAACCTTCAAGCTTCCAAGAAGTCCAGGAGTTAACCTCAAAGGATGTTGAACCATGGCTTAAAGCCATGAAGGCTGAACTTGATTCCTTAGAAAGGAACAAGACCTGGGAGCTGGTTCCAATAGTCCCAGGGATGAAGCTGGTTGACAGCAAGTGGGTCTTTAAGGCAAGGAATGGCAAGGTAATAAGACACAAAGCCAGATTGGTCACCAGAGGTTTTTCACAGGTACCAGGACAGGACTACCAAGAGACCTACTCACCCACCGTCAAGTATGAGAGCATTAGGCTTATGCTCAAGATTACTGCAGAAGAAGAGCTTCACGTTTCACATCACAATGTGAACACAGCTTTTTTGTACGGGGTGCTGGGGGAGGAGATTTATATGCTTCCACTTGATGAAGTGCAGGTACAGAAGGGTGTACGACACCAATCTCAGAAAATTGCTGATGTATTGACCAGGCTGAATTTGGTTGATGCAAATCCTGTGGATACACCAACGGTAACAGATTTCCAGTTAGGTGATACTGGTGAAGCATTTTCTGACACTACATTGTACAGATGCATTCTAGGCAAACTGAATTTCATTGCCAGATGTTCAAGACCTGATATAGCTGTGAGCACTAATCTGCTTAGCAGACATGCTACCAATCCTACTGTTCAGGATTGGAAAGCTCTGAAGTGCATAGCACACTATCTAAAAGGTACTATGCACTACAGACTCAGATTCACTAGTCAGGGATCTGGAGGTCTTGAGATATTTGCAGATGCAAGTTTTAGAAGTGACACCACAGTTGGCACAAGCACTTATGGGGTGTGCTACATGTACAACCAGAGTCTGTTTGACTGGCTGTGCAAGAAGCAGGCAACAGTGAGCCTGACTTCTTGTGAAGCTGAACTCAATGCACTGTCATATTCACTTATGGATTGTGAATGGTTGTTGCAACTGCTTAAGGATGTCAGGGTTAATATGAAATGTCCTACACAGTTGTATCAAGACAACAGGTCCTGTTTGGCTTTGCTAGCGTCAGAGAGTTGAAAGAAAAGAACCAAGTACTTGCAGATAAAGTTACATCGTGCAAGGGAGTGTCTTTGGAAAGGACTCATTCAGGTGTCCTACATGCCAGGAAATGAGATTCCTGCAGATCTGTTGTCTAAAGTTGTTAAGAGAGAACAACTTCAGTTATATGTACAGCAGTTGCAGTTGAGTTGAAATACTGTGCCACAGGTTACATGGAAAGGGGGAGGATGTTGAGAATTTCTTAAGGAGCAGACATGGGATTGTTAAGTGTCACATGTCTGTTTACATTCCAGCACAGTCTGCTGGGAACTTCCATCTGTTTGTATAGCTTTTGCTTTGATCTGTCTCTCTGAGAAGAAAGGGAGACAACATGTTTTCTTTGTCCTGATTTATGCTTAATAAATCTTTAGCTGTTAGTATGTTTTCACAAGCCTCACGCCTGTTCTGTTTGCATAGTATGCTCTGCTAATATAGCGTGCTCAGGCTTTTGAAGTCTGAGTCACTGATTTACGTCACACCAGAGATCTGGGGATCGTCACGGCTGGAAGGGCATGATCCAGCTGGGGGCTAGCCAGCTGGCATCTCGACCCCCGAAGGATGCCGACAAATGGGAGGAGCAAGCTCTTCCCATAGCCTAGCTCTCTGTCTGTTTCTCAAAAAACTTTCTCCCAGGCAGCTCCATTAACAGAAGAGAACTGGCCCAGGGAGGAAAATGCCACACGTTGTCATTTTGCAGATGTCACTACTCCCACTGGCAACACTTTGCTGAGAGAGAAAATCAGTAAGAACTAGGAGGCAGCAGGTTCTTCAATGGGTGGCAGATTTTAGCCAGGGGTCAAAACTTGGAACCACTTCCATTGACTCCATCCCTCAATTTTCCACCTCAGACAGAAGTCTCTCTACCTCCTCATAAGACCACTTTTGCAACCTACACTCCAAGTCCAGTGATGTGAGTTTTCCAGATTTTTTTTGAACCAGGAGAACTTCTGGGAAATTATCTGCTGCTGCATAAAAGATTGGGATCTGATTTAGTATGCTTGACTTTTATTTGATAAACAAAACCCTCCATGTTTATGTTTTACATTGTGTGTGTGTGTGTTGTATTCTACATTTTCCAGTGACAATAAGAAGTTGAAGTGAAAGTGTTGACTGGGGGGAGAGGGGCATTCAAGAAATGTTACTTTCAAACAAATTCATTTCTGAATATTTTTAATTTTTTAAAATTCATTTTTATTGCAACTTTTCAGCATAAAATACAATGAAAACAAATAAATCTAAATAAAAAAGAATATCATAAAAGGAAAAAAGAAAGAGGGAAAAAGAAATACAAAGCCCTCTATCAGAGGTAAATCTTAACCCTTGTTTCACACAAAAGGGTGTGGATCATTCCAGCTCTCACCTGGGAGCTTCCCTTTCTTCTCCCACCCTGGGAGAACTTCCCTTCCCTGCCTCTGACCCAGGGTCTATCACCTTCCGGTGCATACCTTCCTTAACCCAGGATATAATAATTTTACTGGAGTACTCATAAATGCTTTTAAGATCTGATAACTCAACAGAATACACTTCTTTCATATTATTAAAAATAATAATCATGAAGACCTTGAAAACTGTTAAACCTGCAAAAATGGATAGAATAACAGATGTGACTCCGATAGGTGACATTCCAGTCACATAAAAGCTAGAGGTTTCAACCCATGTAGATGGTCCTCTATCCAAACAAGCAAGAGGCACAATCACAATTCAGACACATTCCAGCCAGGAAAAGTGATTGAGGGGGTGGAATGGGGCTGGTGGGGTGTGTACTCTGAGGGAAGGGTATCCCAAGGGCCAGACAGAGAGACATGGAGGTCCCCAGGCCTACGTTCCCACACCAATATCCTAAAGGTTGTCACCTAGAAAAATATATTTGCAACTCTAGGCAATTGTGATTGATATTGTAGCCATTCATTATGCACTTAAAACAATTTTATGAAACAATCAATTTTTAGAAATGGGGTGTGTGTATGTCCCGAAAACGTTTCCATCCTGGAATGTTTTTCCACCCCACATCTCTGCCCACAACACTGCAGTCTGCTCAGTCTCTAGCTGCCTTATGAGTTGTGGGCACTGATGGGCAGCAGGAAAACCAACAAACACAGGCTGTACTATCTGTTCATGGGAATGTGTCCTCAGTGCTCATTTGTAAAGCACTTTGCAAATATCCATTAATTTGTCATATCATACAGTTCCGTGAAAAACAAGGGGAGAATTTCAAAATCATTCTGCCAGGGCAAGGTTTTTGCCCTCCCTCCCCTTCCCACATTGTTCTGGGGGATTCTCCCAACTTCCCAGATTCTACAGAGCAGGGGAAGGGAAATTCTGTTGCACAAGCAAAAGTCCTTGCTCAGGGCTTCTGCTGCAGGACTCATTACTTAAATCTTACCCAATGAAGTTCATCTTTCCATGCTGTGGGGGCATTTAAAATCTCACAGAGGTATTGCAACTACAAATCAAATCAATGACAGGACCAGAAGAAGAACGCAGAAATTGCTAAGGAATATATATGGCTTGCAAAAATATTTCTCTACCCCTAGAAATGCAAATGCTCAAATAGTCTTTTGAAAAGGCTTTGGGTGATGAGTTAGAAGATACGCTTAGAAATAAAAGAGAGAGAAAATATAGGGTAGGGTTAAATTAATATCTTCAGTGAAAGGATGTGCTTAATTCAACACTTGGCAATTCTGATACAATCCCATTTTATAAGTTGTTATTATCATCACGTAAACCAGTTGCTATGCAGTACCATCTATTCCTCCCAGCAAATTGCCTGGGAATCTCTGACTTGATCCACTTACCTAACAAGTCAATGTGCAGCCTTGCCAATGTTGTTCTGTGTTCACAGTGCACCATATATGGACAAACCTTCTGGTTGAAAATTCTAAGTGAAAAGTTAGCCCCGCCCACATTGGGCAACATTATGACCTCACAACATGGTGGGCACAAGCTATAACTAGATAAGCAATATGCATTCTCAAGTAGAACCTTTTACATCCTCAAACTGGCCAATTCCCCACTATATTGCTTATAAATATTATGGTGCATTTTCAAAGGCTTCATTATCTCTACCTAGCAAGAACTGAGCACCAGTCAAATGAATGTGAGGGAAGGGGAACCAAAACATCATATCATATTTCTTGAAGACAGAATACTATTCCTCGAAAACTTAAATCTGAGTTGTCTAGTCACTGGGGTCGCACTAATTCAATTGCAGTTTGACTTTGTCTATGAATGGCTTTGGTCTCAACCTTGAATAAGCATGCGATGGTATGTATACATGATCTGAATACATTTCCATACATAATACATTTTATTTTACAGCTCTCTGAAAACCTTTGCCCGAAAAGAAAGCTGTGTGGCTTGAATGATTGCATGCTTTGAACAAGTAGCTTTAGTTCAATAAAATGAAAATGCTTCCTTAACTTACTCAACACAGAATGTAATTCCCAAATCTTGCTTTCATTTTGTAAACTTGAAAATCATTACTGAGGATCACAGAATTGGGAGTTTGTGAAATGAGGGATCATCAGGTCACTTCTGTACAAAGGCAGAAAACACTGCACATTGACCACCTGAAGATTAACCCTCATAATCCAGAGCCAATGAGGTGTGACACAGGTAGCAAGACTCCGCAGGCAGCCGACTGCCTAAAAGACAACTGGGGTGTTATTGTTTTATTTTGAAGATAGGACCAATTGAGACGTTAACAGTCATGGCCAGCACTGTGAATTATACTCAGAAATGAACTGGCAATAAGTGCAGTGTGGTAAAAATGTGAGTCATGTATTCAAAGGGGATGAGGACTAGTTCTGGTCAAGAGTCTTGGCAATGCCTGATCAGCTTTTGTCATCAAAAGTGGGGAAACTTGTCTATCATTTGCTACAGAAGTAAGAGAGCCAGGTGGGAGAGGTGGCAAGGCGAAACTGCAGAATAACTATAATGCCCCACCCCCCAGTTCACCTTTTCCTTGCCGTTTGCAGGTATAATTAACAATGGATGTGATCAGCTTATAAGCAGAGAACCCTGGACTCAGCTGACAAGAGTGCAAATGTAGGTAGAAATCCTTTCAATGTTGGCACTTCTGTTGTCATGAATATGCTATCAAATGAACAAAAATTGTACCATCGAAAGCTCTATGAAAGGCAGGGGATGGCGTGACACTGATAAACTTATCCTTCTGGAATCCCAGAAACTTGCTGTAAGCAACACAATGAGGTTAGACCTGCTGCTCAGCTTCGCCTTGGCGTTAGTGCTTATTACCTTGTGCTTGAGGAAAATATGGCCACAGCATATGTAAGCTGTGTGGACTGATCAACACTGTGAACCTATAGTCTGGGCTGGTTCATATGTCACCCTAGACCAAACAATGGCTTCATATGAATGAGCAAGTAATGTACACTCAGGTCCCACTTTCCAAACGCATGCTATGTGAAAATTCACTTATCCATCCACGAGGAATTAGTACCCAAAATCTCACTATACACATCACAGATATGCAAGCAGCCAGAGTCTGTCCACTTCCTTACTTGTTTGTGCTTTGCTGGGTGGCAATAGCCATTTTCAGGCAGAAACCGGGGAGGGAGGGAGGGAGGGAGGGAGGGAGGGAGGGAAGAGGGGGTCAGACAAATCAGGGAGCAGGAGAAATCAGACAAGTCAGTTTTTCCTTTGTCTCTCCTTTTCTGGTTGGCTGCAGAAACCATGGAGGGAGAAGGGAGGGAAATGAGACAAACCATGGATTAGAAATGTTCCCATAAGAAAGAATGGAAATTATAGGCTCATTATGCGAACCTTCGCCTAACGAATGATTTCTAGTGAATGCATTGTGTTTGGAAAGTGCGAACTGCATGCAGGCTCCCAGGGATGAGATCACGTCTGCTTTGCTCCTCCTGGCCACTTTGCTGCTACACCACGCTGAGCTAAACCATGGTTTGGCCAAGCATGTTGTCCAAATCTGGGCTCGTGGTTTAGCTCCCTCCAGATAAACCACAAGCTCTTTCTGTATTCTTATCATAAAGGGTTGCCTCACAACAGGCCTACAATAACAAACCTAAATCCCTAGAGTAATGCATTTTGACCACAAGCAGTAATTTCTGTCCTTTAGAATCATTTTTGGATAATTCAGTATACTGTGAGACTGGAATACATCTAATCTTTTAAACATCCAGCTAAGCAATGGCTATTTGGCTCCTGAAACACTACACAGCATATGGTAAATGATGAAAAAGGGAGAGGTGAGTCTTTTGTGACTGTATATCTTCATATTAGCTGTTTTATTTTGTTTGGATTTGAGATTACTGGTACTGTCAGTTTGGATTTCTTTATTGATTTATTGTATTATTGTATGCTGTTCATTACTAGCTGCTGCAATTTTGCAGGGGGGAAAGTGTAATGTCCCTTTGCTAAATGCTGCATCTTTTCCTTCCAATATTTTGCAGAAAAATTATAGCACATTATAAGCTGATAATGATGTTCCATATAGAACATGCATATGAGCGCTGGCATTTTAAAAATCCATTCCACATTTTAAAAGATAATAGCCCAAACGCTTACTCATCCCTGTAATTGTCCCTACCATCTATGGAAGTCAAAACCCAATGGGTTTAAATATGTGACTCTGAAATATTAAGTTTCAGGTCTTCTTATATTTACATAAGTTTATTAAGACTATATACTGTGAAGAAAACCAAACATCTAAGAACTACTATTTCTTTTCTTCTGACATAAACAATGGACTTACTGTAACAGTATGTGAATGGGTGTCTGTCTGTACCATCTATAACTAGTTTTTAGTCTTTTTCATAGACAGGAATGGGGGTGGCTTAACCACTTACATTTAACATAAAATCACTGCTGGATGATCACTTCAAGGATCCATCTATTCCAGCATCTTGTTGCCAACCAAATGTCTTCAGTAAGTCTTTACATGGCACACAAAGGCAGTGGCCAATATCCCTCCTCTGTTGTCTGTGCCCAATATTCAGAAATGCTATTCTCGGTAGTGGCCTTCTCGGTAGTGGCGCCCGCCCTGTGGAACGCCCTCCCATCAGATGTCAAAGCGATAAACATCTACCTGACATTCAGAAGACATCTGAAGGCAGCCCTGTTCAGGGAAGTTTTTAATATGTGAAATTTTAGTGTATCTTTCATCTTTGTTGGAAGCCACCCAGAGTGGCTGGGGAAACCCAGCCAGATGGGTGGGGTACAAATAATAAATTATTATTATTATTATTATTATTATTATTATTATTATTATTATTATTATTATTATCATTTTGATGCTATTATATTATGATTCTATGTCTTAATTGCTTACTACATAAAATGTCTCAAAGCAGCTTACAATTAAAAAAAACCAAACCAAACCAAAATGTGCACATACATGAATTTAAAACAAACATCAAAAGAAATAAAATGGCATTAGGAAAAGTGCCTATCCTACTGCTCCCCCCCCCCCAAACCTACTAAAAGATGAACACCAAAACAGGCATGGTCACACCATCATACCATATGATTCCAACTAAGAATCAAACGGCCAGGTAAAAAGGAATATGTGTTGGCCTGGCACCAAATAGTTGGTACCGATGGCACAAGGCATTGCTCCCTGGGGAAAGCTTTCCGCAGTGGGGAAGTACTATGCCTCTGCAAAGGCATAGTTCCTGGGGTTCCAATTCGTGACCCACGCAGCCTACCTAGGGAGACTAGAAGCACTGCCAAAAAAAGAAGGAGATATCAAGTAAAATCTTTTAACAGCGCAACAACGCTGATTGACAGAAGAGGTTCTACAAAACAAAGTCTAATGAGTCATATAGTTTCACAAATTACTGATTGATAAATTACATTTATACCTTAACAAAAAAAAATGAGCTTTTATACCTAAGATCACATACGTTCAATGACTTTTAGCTTAATTCCCTAACACATGGGTAGGCAAACTAAGGCCCGGGGGCCGGATCTGGCCCAATCACCTTCTAAATCCCGCCCTTGGATGGTCCGGGAATCAGCATGTTTTTACATGAGTAGAATGTGTCCTTTTATTTAAAATGTATCTCTGGCTTATTTGTGGGGCATAGGAATTGGTTCTTCTTCTTTTTCCAAAATATAGTCCGGCCCCCCACAAAGTCTGAGGGACAGTGGACCGGCCCCCTGCTGAAAATGTTTGCTGACCCCGCCCTAACATATCCAAAAAGGGAGTAAAGACTTAAAATTTAATATGTAATGTGTAAGCAACTTATTACAAAGCCCATAATTGGAAAAAACTTTAACTGCTATCTGACCAACCACGAAATTCAAACATAACCCAAGATAAAAAAATAATTTTTATTTTTTTAAAAAAAGATTTAGTTCTGACATACTGAACATTGCAAGCTAAAGGCCTAGAAAGTAGTGCAACCTTTTACAAACTTGATTTAAATCACCTTTCAAAACTTGCTACTTCAAAGCTTGGAGCGGGGAGAAAACTGGTGGGAATGAGGGAGGAGGCCGAAGAGAGGAGGGGATTCAGAGGAAGGAAGACAAAAGAAGGCTAAAAGTCAAGCCAAGGGTAAAGGTATAAATTAGCAGTGCCTCTGGCAAGAATCAATTAGTGCTGGACAATTCAGCCTTTACAATATTCTTTCATTGTCTGCTTTCCTTCCTGGTTACAGATACATGATGTATCCCATTCAGCAAAAATCTCCCCTCTACATTTTTACGCCCAGCAGGGCTTTTAAGCAGTTATTGTAAGTGATGATCTCTGGTAAATATCACAGGTAATACTTATATAGAGTAGGTATACAGAATTAACTTTCTGGCCAATCACATTCTTTGTGTGAATGGTTTCCTAGGAAGGAACCACTGCCTGAGTTTTTTTGCATCTGCAGCCACCTTGATCCAACAGGAAAAATCTGGAACAGTGTCTTTGGGCACATCTTTTGTCCGTGGAAATGCTACAGCAAGCTCTACCACAACTGCGTAAACCCTCATATCTTAAGGCTCCACCAGGAGAGGCAGCAGAGGGTACCTGCAATGGCACCAAAGCAGTCATTTCATATGACGGAAAGAGCCTAGAATACTACTATCCTGTCTGGCTACTAGATATATGTGTGCCATTCATCTCATTCATTGACAATTGGTGTTCATTTTGTTTCATCAGGTAAAAGGGAAAGTTCCGCCCCCTCTCAGATGTCAGAAGCACAGGGTGACATGTGAATCATTAGAGTGAGGCACCTACATATAAGCTGAATTAAGACCTCTTCAAAAACCATTTCACCCCTTGCTTCTAGACATGATGAAATCAGAAATGGGCCATTCCCCTTGAGAATGAGCCGAAGGGATTGTCTCAATTAGTGGATCCTAGGCTAGATCCAGACCAGTTAGCCACACTACAGTCCCACTGGAATCAATAGGGCAAGGGAGTTATTACTAGGGAATCTTGTGACTTCCAAGAGGAAGTGGCCTGATTTCTACCTCTTGTGCTAATGTGCACATCAGAAGCTATTCACTGGTTTTGAAATATCCCAAAGACTCCAATACAGTCTCTAATAATAAAAAAGTATCAAAGTGCATTAAAATACATATTTTAAGATAAAATGCATCTAAAATGCATATTTATATTTAAATCTGATTTTTGTGATTTGTTTATTTTTAATGTAGAATAATGCAGAAATGGCACAGACTAAATTTACGAGTGAACCCATGAAGAAGTGGCATGGACTAGAAAATGGATTGCTTTGCCCCTGCCTAGTCACACCTAGCTTTTAGATTACTTTCAAAGGGGTCAAAGTACAGTTAACCTGGTCTGAATCCAAACCACCACCATGACCACAGTGGTGCCCTGCAAGACGAATGCCTCACAAGATGAAAAACTCGCTAGACGAAAGAGTTTTCCATTTTTTGAGGTGCTTCACAAGACGAATTTCCCTGTGGGCTTGCTTCGCAAGACGAAACATCTTGCAAGTTCTGGTGAGTTTGTTTCCTTTTTCTTAAAGCCGCTAAGCCGTTAATAGCTGCTAAGCCGCTAAGCCGTTAATAGCCGCTAAGCCGCTAATAGCCGTGCTTCGCAAGACGAAAAAACAGCAAGACGAAGAGACTCGCGGAACGGATTAATTTCGTCTTGCGAGGCACCACTGTATTTGAACATGTGATCTTTCTCGATTCTGGATATTAAACCAGTTTATCCAGAGTCAAGAAATTATTATTTTTTTAAAAACCAGACGTTTGATACTTCTGTAAACCTTGGAAGTTTCTTTGGGTAAAGGTGAAAGAGAAAGGAGATTTGCCCATTTAACATTCTGTACGCTGCTCTTTTTCAAAATCTCTCTCTGTGTGCAGGGAATCAAAGAAACAACAACAGAAGAAAGCTTGCTTGAGGAAGAGACACATGATAGGATGGCTCTGAAAAACTCTTAAGGAGAAATTCATGGTTTTAAAAGATTTTAAAAGGAAACCAAGGTCAGCTTATTAAAATGGCCATTATTATGCTGCAGCCATTTTAAAGGAGGGTCAGCAAAAACAAGGGCCACTTTATTTCTACTAGATTAAATTTAATCTAGCAAATTATATGAGCTGCATATGTATGATTACTACCAGAACATCATTATTTTGTGTTCTGCTTAGATTCACTCACGTTTTAGAGCCAAGAACTGCTGCATGAATTCCACACACATACCCCCATCTACTGAAATTGTAGGCATTTACACATACACAAACACATAAGTATTGCCTTACCAGTTTCTAGTAGGATCCTTATGATGCCATGTCTCAACTCTATAATTGGTTCAGAGCAAAGACAAAGACTGACAGCTGACAAACAGCAAACCAATTCATCTTTCAGAAAAGCTTTCTTGATCTCACAACAGATTACACCTGTCTCATTCAGTACAATCAGCCATCTGGACCTTCCTTGGGATGTGTGCTTAAACTTCAAGGTCTGCTTATTATGAGTACCTTTTGAGAGGAGGGGCATTGTTATCAACAGCAAATGCATTTATCCCTATCCTCAGGATGAAATCATCTTCTTGTTCAGATGATGTGCTTTTGGGCGGGTAGCAACCTTACAGGGAAGTATTGATTTTTAAATCAAGCATACATTAAAAGGGAGGGGAAAGTAGTATCACCGCACTTTTAACGCTCCTACATATTCTGGACCCTGTCCATTTTGTTTGTGATTAAATGGCTGAGGCGTACTTCACTTTCGCCCCATCGTAGCCAAACCCTTTTGTTTTAGTCTCGCAACCTTAAAGAGGAGAACTGTTAGTTTTGTGATAACATTAGGGATGCTGTTAAATTGTAATGTTCCCCTTGTTATAGAAAAAGAGCCATTACATTTAAGTGTGTGTTTACTGTAAGCATTTAACAAGCTCATATATATTTCATACCGAAATCTATAATGCTTGCTTTACACAAACATGTTAGTGGCCACACTGAGGCCCCCCCCCCCAATTATTTCAGCTTTCTGAAACAGATTCTCTGAATGTTGTGCAATTAACTTTAATGGTGAAATAAATAGTGATATGTGTGTTTCAATAGTCCCTTGGCTGAATGTTCTTGGGAGAGTCAAAATTCATCAAACCCACACACCCATATCCTTCCATTGGTGGAATTAAACTGGTGCCCCTGCAATCATGCAAAAACTGTTGATCCAGTGGACATCTCCACTAATAACAGATGAAAGGAGGGGATTTTCCTCTCCTCTGCCCCAACCCAACTGGGTGCAGCAAGTTGAGGGACCCTCCAAAATAGGGTGTAGGGTGACATGGGAGCTGCAAAGAGGCGGCAGAATTAGCAAGAAAACAAAACACTCAACGACCCATTTTCTCCCAACTAAATCCTGTTCACAGAAGCATCTGCTGGGTCAAAAGCCCTCTGTGAGCACAAGGGCACCACTTGGCTACCAAGCCCGTTTGATGAAAATGTCTTGTTCACTCAGTCTTGCATGGACACCAGTAGTGCAGTAGTGTAGCTATTTTCAGATTCTGAAGTTCTTCCTGCCAAATTGCTTTGTTTGATAAAAGTTGCTTATTTTAAAGTTATTGTGATGACTTTTTATATTGGATTAGGCTGTTACTATTAATGCTTGGTGTTTTATTATGTTTTTATATGTGTTGGAAACAGCCCAGAGTGACTGGGGCAACCCAGCCAGGTGGGCGGGGTATAAATAAGTTGTTGTTGTCATAGGAGGGTTTCTGGACTGCTAGCTGCAGTGGCCGTGGGAGGGTTTCAACTCAAGAGATAGAGAAGAAGAAGAAGAAGAGTTTGGATTTGATATCCTGCTTTATCACTACCTGAAGGAGTCTCAAAGCGGCTAACATTCTCCTTCCCTTCCTCCCCCACAACAAACACTCTGTGAGGTGAGTGGGGCTGAGAGACTTCAGAGAAGTGTGACTAGCCAAAGGTCACCCAGCAGCTGCATGTGGAGGAGCGGAGACGCGAACCCAGTTCACCAGATTACGAGACTACCGCTCTTAACCACTACACCACACTGGCTCTCTGGAGTCCCCTGATAAATAACAAATAACAACAGTAACAAAACCAATACATTTAATAATTTACTGATATAAAACAATTTGCCTTATTTTTATTCTGTGTATTTGCATTTTACATTTTAGAAATGCAATTCCTTTTTTTTTAAAAAAAAGTAGTCCCAAATAATTATTGAATCTTATATCACAAGAGGATTAAAATGGTGTGTGGGTTTCTTACTGAATTAAAAACTGTGTCTGCTACTGTGCACAATGCCAACAAATGTTCCAGAGAGAAGTTTAAGGACTTTCAAAGAAGTCAAACCATTTCATTGGTGAGAATTCTGTCATCTGTTTCAGAGGACCATAGCTTGACCCCTGGAGCCAGTTTCAGAAACATGGGGATCTACAGGTTGGTTGGTTGGTTGGTTGGTTGGTTGAGTGTGTGTGTGTGCGTGCGCGCGATAAAAACCTAAATGGGTCTGAATTAATTAAAAGTAAACTCCTCATGGAAGACCTAACTTGTTTCCCTAAAAGGACACATTCTACTCATTTAAAAACATGCTGATTCCCGGACCGTCCACGGGCCGGATTGAGAAGGTGATTGGGCCGCATCCAGCCCCCAGGCTAATAAATAAATAAACAGAAACAATTTAGCACGCCAGATAAGAAAAGGTTTATAAGAAAGTCAGGTCCACTTGGACTTCAAAATATAACAGGAAAACGTATCTAGTCAAAAACTAGCTTTCTTTGTCCCATGATGTTCTAAAGGGGCAAGTCATGTACATGCTTTAGTCACCCAGTTTCTAAATGTCTGTGTTCAGGTCATTTGAAAGTTATCCAAGATGGCTCTCACCACTTGGATTTAAGGCCACCCTCAACTCAGAGCCACTTCCTTCAAGCCAGAGCTATTTTTCTAGCAGAACTCACCAATAATGCCTCCCTCATTCTCTTAGAATGGCAATGGTGCCCACCTGAGAGGTGCCGGAACTGAGTTCCTGTGAGTTCCTTCTGCTTCAAGCTGTTGCTAGGTGTGGAGACAGAGACGATGGAAGAGAGCCAACCAAACCAGAGCTAACAAACTTGTCTCCTTTTTTGAATCTAAAACTTTCAGGATTGGATAAGTGTGTCCACCCATCCTTTCTTATGATGTGGAGAGCAACCATATTTTACAAGGCTGCAAAAGGCAGAACTTGTGAGAAGCCTAACATGAGAACTTATTCTTCTATGATGATGCCCGCATTATCAAGCCATTTGAAGCTTGATTTTTAAACGAACAATCTTATGTGCATAACCTCCCCACTTGAAATAGGCAGGAATTGGAAAGTTCCCTAACATTTCAGATAGCTTATTGACTAAACATTAACCAGTCCAGATGAAGGGGTGAGGAGAGAGCCAGATCTTGTTGCCTGGGTGATAGACAAAGAAATGCATATACTACTCAATACAACTAGCTTTGCTGGCTCCCAAAATGGAGTTTTCTTCTTTTAAAATGGAGGCCAGTACTGCCAAGCTAAGCAGTGCAAGTCAGGTTCATTGCATCCCCTTTGGTTAGGTTTTGATCTGCTGGAAATGGAAATCCTAAAGGCACATAATCCCAATCAAGACTGCATTTGTACCTATACAGCAATGACCCTGGAATTTGGCAACAAAATTGGCCCCTCTTTTGATCTCAGAGGGAGAGGGTTGTGGGGGGTGGATGTTTCTAAGCCTCACATCACAGATAACAGCTGGAAAAAATGGGGACAATGGCACTTGAGGGATAAAAATTCAAAGAGGATACTTTGAAAGAAGGCATGTGCTCATAATTTATCAGGCTTCTCTACTCTGCCCATTCCACCTGAAAAATTATAGGCTCTGTCATCCATTGATCTCCATTATCCTGGTCTAAGCTTCATTGTGCTCCTAAACTTTTCAGTTCTTCTTCCAATTTCTGAAGTTATCCATATATTGGAATTACAATGTATTATGCAACTTTGTATTCTTTGTACTTGCACACTTATACTGAGTTTGGGAGTCCTTGGTTCAGAATCTGAATATTTTTCTAGGCCCAGAATCCTTGATAATGGCTTAGCCTAGAATAATCCCAATGAAACCAAAGCAGACTATTGCCTAAGCACCTGAACTGGTATGGTATTAAGGTCTTAATGATGTGTTCATTTGAATTTTCAACCCTCCCTTGTAGATGCCTTGCTTTGGTTTGTTGGTAGAATGTTCAGGGTACAAATGTGGTCACTGAATAAGACCAAATTACCTGTCATTAGGGATGGGAGAGAAATCTGATTCAGTTCGCATCTAAAGCCAAGTTTCTCAAAATGGCACTTTCCGAAACAATATGAGAACCAAAACACAGCCATCCTTCAAAATTCGCAACTCTGAATTTTGTGATGCAGCTCTCCAACGAAACCATGTTACAAAAATGCGTATAGTAGGAGAAAATGTGCCTAAAATCAATATATTAGTGGAAATAACAAACAGAAATGCATTATATTAGGAGAAATTAGTTACAAAAATGAGTAATTAGTGAAAACTAAATACAAAAATGTGTCTATTAGAAGAAATTTGCACTAGGATGCTGAGTGGTTTTAATTAAGATTAAAAATAATGATAACAGCAAATTGGTGCAGAAAGAGGGAGAACTGAGTTTAAGATTGAAAAAATTAGAAACTGAGAAAACCAAAATACACAGATCCTTTCACCTCTACCTGTCATTATGTGAAACTATAGTTGCCATTCACACACTTCATGTTAATCTTCCAGAGGCTTCAGTGAAGCTCCAGTTGTACTCCAGTGAATGCAATTCATGAACTGTAGTAACGTCTTGACAGACATTCCTCTGTCCCTTAACCAAGAACAGTTTGACCCTAAGGAACAAAACTGATTCCTCTTACTGCAGAGCATGACATCTCACATAGAAACAACAGTGCTCCTTACTCTTGACATTTTGGCTGAGTACATACCATATATTTAACAATAATAGTAATAGTAATAACAACAATAATTTTATTATTTATACGCTGTCCATCTGGCTGGGTTTCCCCAGCCACTCTGGGCAGCTTAAAGCACATTTAAAGTCCACAGCTTCTTCCCAAGAATTTTAGGAACTGCAGTTTGTTAAGGGTGCTGAGAATTGTAGCTCTGTGAGGGGTAAACTATGGTTTTCAGGGTTATTTGAGGAAGCCACATGCTTTAAATGTATGCTGCATACGCAACCTTTGATCCAACAGTCCTAAACTGTAACATTATCAAAAATATTGATTGCAGATGAAGATCCTATCAATAGTTTTAAACATTTTACCTGGACTTTTGCTTGGGACCTATCGGACATTTTTTATTGCCTCCATTTAAGTCCTACTTTTTATATTCTGCTGATGTTCTCTGTTGTTGTGAAATTTTATAGCATCCATTGTTTGTTTGTTGGTCTTTACATTGTTTTTATGTGACATATTTCTACCAGGACCATATAGTGAAGGGCAGACTATAAATAAGGTAAAAAAATAACTGATCAGCTGCAATAAGAGTATCTGGATTGGTCCATAATGCATGGAAATAAATATGAATCAGATGGTTTCTGATACAAATCTCTGGTTGTGAAGGTGCAAGGTATGGGCTACTCTGCAACAAAGCAAACTAACCATGTCTTCTGCCATAAAACTAGACCTTTGCAGTAAAAACCAACTTCTGAGGGACAAAAATGCACACATTTAAGCTTGCATCGTGACTGGAGTTCAAAATCTAGACACAGTCCAACCAATGTTAAATACACTAATGTCAATGGAAGACGTAAGTACATCATCAAATATCTCCCTAATAGTCTTTAGTATTTAAAAATGTTTAACTTTCCCAAGAACGTTCAATCTGATTTGTTTTCAGAATTTATTGTCTTTGTTTTTATGTAAAATGTTCTGTGTGCTACTAAATATTTTGAAGTAATACGATATTCATCAGTGACAAAAAGAAAAAAGAAACCTAACTAGGGATTTTACAACCACATTTTACCCCTGGTATGCCTGTTTTATGCAGTGAGCAAATTAATCCTTTAGTCTTAATAAAAACACTTAAGAGATTATAAATGCTACTGAAACTATAAGGGAAGTGCCACATTTATGCCAAATGGAAGTTTTACATAAGCTGTTGGATATATTGGGGTTTTTTTTATTATGATTTGGGTTCAAATACAACCTTGCTACATTGACACTTCCAAAAATGCTCTGATCCGTGCAGTAAACTGGCTGTGCATTTAAGCTGGATAGCCAGCATACAACATGGATCAGTGCATTTTCGAAGTTTTGTTGCAGAAAGGAGCGCTCAAGAACCAAATCATAATAAGAAACAGTCAAACAGCTTGTGTTGATGCACATTATCAACTTCTACATCTAGCAACTAGATCAGCCCCAAGTTCACATCTCTTAACTTCCATCCCCCAACATGTGATTGGCACTGTCAAATCTGCCCTGTCTATAATCTGGAAATGACCACCCGATGAGAAGCCCAATATGACATGCATCTGGGAGAAACAACCTGTAGGAACTCAAGACCACACATGCCCCATCAACCAATACTTAAAATTCTGTGTGGATTGAAGCCACGTTAAATTCAGGGCTCAAAATTTCATTCAGAAACATTTTTAAACTTGCCACATTTTCATTTTGACAGGCCTAAACATTATTATTATTATTATTATTATTATTATTATTATTATTATTATTTAAAAAATCAAATGGGACACTAAAATCCCCATGCATCTTTCAATGGGACAGAACGGCAATGTTCAAAACCAAGCAATGCCTACAAAGACATACATGCACAGCCACCGAAAGGTTCGTCTAGATACAGGATGACTTTGGTAATCGCAAGTGAGCCCAACGCACTTTCTGGAATGAGGAGCACACAAGGATACAAGCTTTAGATAATACCTGAATTGGGATATAGTTTCAGATAAGCTGCAGGGTCTTTTCAACACAGGAAACAAAACCTCTCCCTCCTCGTTTCGTGCCAGCAAAAGCTCACTGCAGTAGTCTGTGTATTCCGCCCCCCCTTCCCCAGTCAACTGTTACAGCCTTCCACCAGCTCTCTGACCTTTGAACTCATTTCTTCTCTCTCTTCCCCCCCCCCAGCTCCCTCTGCAGTCAAAGCTACTGTGCTTGTCTAATTTGCATAAGGCTTGCGAAGGGCCTGTCAGCAGCTAAAAGGAGAATGCTGGCTGGGTAAGAAATTGTAGAACTGCAGTTCTGCTGGAATACCTGAATCACTGGAGGAAAGCGGAGGCAAGGGAGGAGGTATTATGTTTGCACTAAGCACTGCTGCGACTGGGGCATTTTAGAAAGCCACTGCTCTCACTTCAACTAATGTAAGGCAGAGCATTTTTTTTCTGAAGAATACGCAAACGGAACGTTGTTGCCATCCTGCAGGATAACCCACTAAAATCAGGCTCCAGCGGCTGGTTTCCAAGGTGACCAATATAGTCAAATATCCTATTTAAATCTGGGGAGGGAAGTGGTTGTGAAAATCTCTGCCACTAAAGCTTTGCTGTCTGAAATGCAGCTAGCCTGATGTTGCTCATTATTATTATTATTATCATTTATTAAATAAGGGTGTCTGTCAATGTGTCTGATGATATTTTCATTTCCAATACATTTGCATCATACATCCTCACGTTGCAACAGCTTTGTGCCCATGATACTAAAACTGCATAAATAACGAAGGGAAATAAGTGGTGCTCCGGTTTTCACACCAGTGAAACTGTTTTAACAGCCTGATACAAAATAACACTGCTAAGCTCTGTAAACATAAGTCTGTATTCAATATGGCGCCAAAAGAGTAAGAAGTGAAAGAGTTTCTCAGATTAATTCTCCAAAACGTTCAAGAAGGAAGTGAACATTTTTCTTTATTGGTTTAGAGAAGTAGCTCAGGCTTCTATTATTTCCTGCTTACTCCCATTTTGCTTCCTGCAGGATACCTCACCCCTGTTCAAAGTTACTGGTTTTGTATTGCTGAAATGCATATTAAAGATTAACAGTTCCATTTCTTTCAAGATTGGAAAGCATTTAGATATTCCATTGTTTTCCAAAAAAATGCTTGATGCATGCACCTCTACGGTACTATCAAACTTTTATGTTTCATACAAAGCTAATTTCCTCAAAATCAAAATATTAAGAAGCAGCAACACTTAATTTTGCAACCTACAAATGGTCACTTAAAATGTGTGGTAGCATTCTTTGTAAAAATGAAACAGAAAAGATTACACATCCCTTACAATAAAATCAATAAAACAATAGGGGGGGGGAATACAAAGCAGAGAATAGTCATGTATGTTCTTCTTAAAGCCTGGTGGGATATGTTAGATGCAGGTTCCTTATATGTGTGCTTCTGCCTTTGCATCATCACCCCTAAAATATTTCACAAAAGCTAGTATTGGGGGAAAATTATATGCATCCTAATTAACATTCCAGTGTATGCCATTTATCATTTAAAAACATAAAAGAAAATTGCCATCATGAAACCACATGGTTCCTCTCAAAATAATGAGGTTGACAAGACATCAGCATAATAGATCGTTGCTATACTGAAATAACACAGCATTTCAGAATTGGCTACTGATCAGTGCTAGGGGTTGACTTTAATGAGTGAATGTTCCATTACTCCTGGATCTGTAATGTTTCCGGCTGCAGAGTTTTAATATAAAAAACCCCCACATTAGCTACAGTTACTTTACATGGTTTATTTAACAAGGCATTCAACTCCTGGGCATCAAACAAGCCACACCTTACTGAATTCAAAAATGAACCAAATATATTAGCAACCCAAAATGGTATAAGCGAAACTACTACTGAATGGCATTCAAAAACATTGAAATCTCAGAATAATCTGAAGCAGACAAACAAAAAAACAAAAAACTGACCTGTTCAAATGGGTGGTTTTTTTTCCAGTCCATACACTTTTCCTGATAATTATGCACCAACATAGGCTGTCATTTTGTAAGTGTGTGATGTGTTCTCTGCCTTCCTAGTTCCAGCGGAATCTTCTTAAAATTTCCCCAGCCCTGTCTTTTATTGCCTGTACCATATGCTTTATTGTTCAGCGACAAGAGCTACACTCTGCACAAAGACTCATTACCTACTGCTTGCTTAGCAGCTTCAGTGTCTCTCTGACGCTGCCTATGTGATCACATGGGAGTTTTGTCTGATAAAACCGGGCATACTACTGATTTCACTGTCTATGGATATTTTTATCAGCTTAAGGTCTACTATGAAGAAAGAACAACAAATGATAAAGCTGCTTTAAGTCATTAACGGAATACAAATTATGGAAATCCCTTCACAACCCGTTTCCATGCCCATTACAAATCCCTTCGCAACCTTCTTTACAAAACATGGATTCATTAGAGATTTGAAATTATGATTAATACTTGCTTTGTGAGGACTAATGACAGTATCACAGTAAACTATCTCTATGCAGGATTTAATGTCAAATTCATATTGATATTTGTGAAAAGGAATCAGCAATATGATTGGCATCCTGCCAATAAACCTATTAATACTTTTAAGTTGCTAATATTGTATGAAAACTATGATTGAAATTCTAAGGATCCTTACTCAGAAGTAATCAGTGGGGCTTACTTCCAAGTAAACATAATTAGGAAGAAAGACATTAAAGAAAGCCTTGTTTTGCTCTGAAAGCTTACAGTTGCAGAATTCCACACACACCCCTCTTTTTTTTACTCTTTTAATACTCTGAAACTGAGAAAAAAAATAATCAACTAATTTAATACCCTTGGATTAAATTACCTATCCGACATAGTTTAACACAAGATGCAGATATAGATATTCAGAGTTTAAGACTGTAAATTCAGATTTAAAGATTTCTAAATGGCAGAAATCTTCCATTCCCTTCTGTTGATTCATTACCTTGGTATTTGATAAAATGGCATTTCTTTGGAGGACAATAACTGGCAAAACTTGCTCAAAAGAATCACAAATAATTGAGTACCTCTGGAAATGTGTCATCTCCAGGAAGAAAGGAAAGTTAATTTTACTTTAGAAAATTTGAGATCCCCACACATTATTTTAATTAGAATAGCTATGTATCTGTCTTTTGCTGTGAAAACCAGTTCCGCCTAAATAATGAATTGTTTTCACTGCTTACCGCAAAATTGTATTTATTCATTTTATCCATTTATGATAAAATAGTCATTGCTAAAATTACATTTCGGCTTTGAACGTAGATAAATGACAAATGGCAATGTCATTTACTCATTAACATTCTTCAAATGGCAAAAAATACCTACTTGTTATCCTTTTCAATGGTTCACTCATTAGCATAAGTAATTGACAGCTTGTTGCTCATTAAGGGTATGACCAATCATTGCAAGTGGAGTCAGTAAAAACAACGTTGCTAACCTTGCTGGATTCAGGATTGGCTTCTAACAAAGACCACATGATAGAAGTCCCTTTCTAAAGTCCATAGCACCTCTCCATCTTAGTATGTGTATATGTGTGTGTGTGTGTGTGTGTGTGTGTGTGTGTGTGTGTGAAAATGTTTTATAATGGGCTTTCTAATAATTATACAGTATGAAACATCTAACTGTAATCTGATAATATTATCTAAGGTGTTCCATAGCTTTTCAGATGAGACAAGCAGGTTATTCTGTCACTGAATTGTCTCTAGATTTCAGTTCTAATTAGCATTTCTTTTATATCCATAACATCACAGGTAATAATCAATTTAAGTTCTACCATTTTGGTGAAAACACATCATAATACACAGATTGAACAGATGGTTCTTGGTGAGAATCTGTAGGGGCAAAGATGATAGCCTTATATGTTAATAAGGGGAAACGAAGATCAATTAGGCACCTTATTCATTAAGAGGTGGTTTTTTGTTTGTTTTTTTACTTAACAGAAAGGCTTTTTTTCATTTATGATGCCATAGAATACCAAGGATAGAAATAAACAAAAAATGGTAGCCATTTTGCTGTAGCAGTCTGAAACAGGAAAAAACCCTCAAATGCTTAGCAAATGGTGGAAGATGAAATAAAAGAATAAAAAGTTAATGTGCCATTACTGCACACTGCAGGAAGAAATAAATGGTATGATTGATTGATTGATTGATTGAATGATTGACAGACTGATATATGGATAGACAGGAAGCTAGGGCATGTTAAAAATATATATTAAAATATGAAAGGTTAAGCAAGCTATAGTAATGAAGTCTGCTTCTATACAGACAAACAGTAACTTATATTAAACAATCAATTCTTGGCTTGCAAAATTTTAGCTTTTATTTCTGAAATCTAGTTTTTCTCCAGCTACATCCAAAACGTTAGGAAGTCAGATTCATGCAGAAAGTTTATACCAGTAGTTAAACTGGAGCTAGTTTCCTGCTTGGCAGGGGGTTGGACTCGATGGCCCTTGTGGTCTATTCCAACTCTATGATTCTATGATTCTAGTCTCAGAAATTTAACTGGGGAAGGAGAAAGCACCTCCTTTTGTATATGAGATTTGGTAACTCACACACTTTGTAAGCATGCCAACAAAAGCATAAACAAACATGAACACCAGAGTAACCCATTATACATTATGGACTTTCCAAAATGGTTTTGACAAAGCCCTATTCAGATGTTCCTCAATCATTTTCAGTTGCGCAAGGAAGGACGGAGGAGAGTGATGGTTTACTTGCTGCCTCCTCAGCCTCCGTTGCATTCCTGATTCAGAATCCTGGTTGTGCTGGGTTCCAAATCACACGTGGGGCATCCACAAATAGAGCCAGCTCCTCACTACAGGCATTCGTCACCCAATGAACGCAGGGCATAAGAAGAGACCTGCTGGATCAGGCCCATCTAAGGCAGCATCCTGTTCTCAGTGGCCAACAGCATGCCCATGGGATGTCTGCAAGTGGGAACGCAACAGCATTATCACCTACTTGTGATTCCCAGAAATCACGACACAGAGGCATACTACCTCCAACAGTGGATAGACAATGTAGCCATCATGGCTATTAGCATTTGATAGCCTCGTCCTCCATGGTTGGGCCAACGGAGGGTTGCCCTGTGCATAGTGTATCGCCCTGGGATTGCTTTCCAATGAAATTCGGGCTGAAACTATTTAAATAAACAAGAAGGAAAATGCTTGAGCGGGAATACAGTGGTGCCCCGCAAGACGAATGCCTCGCAAGACGAAAAACCCGCTAGATGAAAGGGTTTTCCGTTTTTCGATGCGCTTCGCAAGACGATTTTCCCTATGGGCTTGCTAAGCCGCTAATAGCCTTTTAGCCGCTAAGCCTTTAATAGCCGCTAAGCCGCTAATAGCCTTTTAGCCGCTAAGCCGCTAAGCCTTTAATAGCCGCTAAGCCGCTAATAGCGCTAATCCGCTAAGCCGCTAGACGAAGAGACTCGCGGAACGGATTATTTTCATCTTGCGAAGCACCACTGTACTTGAAAAGGACTTTAGTCTCCCACCAAAGGTTTCTGAGGGAACCTAGCAGTCATGTGATAGGTAGTCAGATAAATCATTGGTTTAAAAACAAGATGTTAAGAGTAAGAGTTGTTAAGAGTAAGAGCTGCTTCACAATGGAAGGGATGGCAGGTAGGCATTGTGGTTCCTTAAAGGTATGTTTTCAGCCAGGTACTATTTAACATTGATAAACGACCTGGAGTCAGGGATGAGCAGAAAGTAGCCAAGTTTGCAGATAAAACTACCGTAAGTAATTCATAAGCAGCAATAGCTCCAGCAGCCTGGGATAATCTCCAAATGGATCTATCCAAACTGGGCAAATGGGAAACAAAATGAACGAACGCCTGTGTAAGTAAGTGTAAACGTATGTACATTGGTGCAAAGCACCAAACCCAATTTTGCATATGCACTGATAATATATGGCATGGCTGTGATCAGTGCTATTTTTCTAGAAAAAGAATTACTGCAGCTCACCACGAACTTCTTCCTTGTTCTCTTAGAATGGCAATGGCGCCCATTTGAGAGGTGCTGAATCTGGAAAAAAAAGTCCTAGCTTTGACTCTCAAAGTCATTCTGGGATTGTGGTGGATAGCCCAATGACAACAACTCAGTGTGCAGCCACAGAAGAAGGGAAAGCTATAGAACCTTTGGCCCTCCAGGTGTTACCAAACTCCAGTTCCCATCAGCTCCAGCAAACATGGCTCACTGACCAGAGATAATAGGAACTGTAGTTTAGCAACATCTAAAGGGCTAAAGGTTCCAATCCCTGCTATAGAGTTTGAGGGGTTTATTTGTTCAGAAAAAAGACAAAGGGGCAAGTTAGAGGTTAGAGTTGTGAGTGGTGTAGATAAAGTGAGAAAAGAGAGGTTTTTTCCTCCCCCATAATATCGGGATTTGAGGTTGCTCAATGAAATGGATTGGTAGTAGATTCAGGACTGGCAAAAACAAAGGCACGCTTCTTAACAGTCAATAATTAATTTATGGCATTCATTGCTAGTAGATGTGGTGATGACCATTGGTCTAAATGCTTTTAGACACATTTATGGAGGGTAGGTGTATCAATGGCTATTAGTTACGACAGCTAAATGGAACATTCAGATGCAGGCTGCCTCTGAATATCAGCTGGTCGGGAGCAGGAGGGCAAACAACAGGAGATATTTCTTGTCTTTATGCCCTACTTAGGCATAAAAGTATTCCTGGAGGTATCTGGCTGGCCAGTTCATAACAGGATGCTGGGTTGAACGGATCACTTTGTGTGATCTAGAAGAGCTTCTCTTCTTAAGGTGGCCATGGACACAACAAACTTAAAGAGGGACCTCACACATGCCTTGCCATTTTATAGTAGCAAGTCCCAAGAGTACTTTTCTCCCAGATATTTTCCCTCCCCCACCACTCTTGTATCTAGTTCTACAAAAGGGGAACCATCTTTCTAAAACAAAAGATTCATCAAATGGGAAGAGAAAGTGAGTTCCGACGCTGGTTACATCATAAGCAATATATAATAAGCAAATCTCCTACACATCTTTCTCAAACAGTGTCCCTTCCACTTACCATTTATTTAATTGGATGTGAAAAGCATAGGACCATGCGAAGGTACCTTATGCCAAATCAGACTATTGGTCCATCTAAATGTAAAGGACCCCTGACAGTTAAGTCCAGTCGCGAACGACTCTGGGGTTGTGGCGCTCATCTCGCTTTACTGGCCGAGGGAACCAGCGTTTGTCCGCAGAAAGTTTTTCTGGGTCATGTGGCCAGCATAACTGGCGAAACCAGAGCAGCGCATGGAAATGCCGTTTACTGTCCCGCCAGAGCGGTACCTATTTATTTACTTGCACTTTGACATGCTTTTCGAACTGCTAGGTTGGGAAGAGCTGGGACCGAACAACAGGAGCTCACCCCATCGCTGGGATTCGAACCACCAACCTTCTGATCAGCAAGCCCTAGGCTCTGTGGTTTAACCCACAGCGCCATCTGCATCCCATTGGTCAGTGCTATTTACACTTACAGCCAGTGGTTTGCCAGGGTTTGGAAACCATACTTGTAAATGCCAGGGATTGAACCTGGAATCTTCCAGATGCAAAGCAGATGTTCCATCACTGCACTATAGCCCTTTGCCTAGTTGCACACATATGTGCGCGCGCACACACACTCTATATTGAAAATAGTGGTAAATGCTGCCTGTCAGGAGAGGCAGTTCCATGCACTGTTTTTATTGAGTCACAGCAGATTCATTGTTTTAGCTATGTCACTACTGCACAAAATAATTAGGGCATAATGCCCCCATCTGCTGCATACCATATTTCATCTTGGCACATCAGCCCTTTACGGAAGCTTTGCTACATTCTTCTATTGTACCAAAGCCGCTGCAAAGGGTAACAGTTAAGGGACTCGTTTGTGCATTGTCACGATGCACAAGTGATAAGGAACCTCAACGGGGCCTCAGGAGGAGCCAATTTCTTTGATAAGAAGGAAAATGGCAAAAGGTTCTAGCATGTATCAGTTTACAGGATTAAAACAAAGAAAGCAAGTCGTTTGTCAAATTCAGCAAGATGTCCACATATTTCTCTGCAGCACGGTGCTCCTGTTTGCTGGATTGGCTCTCTTTCCTCCTCCATGACCCTATTTCTTAAATGTGTAATAAGGCCCTTCCTAAGGAAACGTAGCAAGTTTCTATGGAAGAAACGAGCTCCTCACCAACTGTTATGCAAGCAGTGTTTTATGAACAAGGCAGAGTGCCAACCTGTCCTACTCTTTACAATTGGTTCAATGAGGACAACGATATACTACTTCCGCTTATTCAGCTGAGCAACTGGGCTTGGAGACAAAGCAACTCATTTGTTTTTAAACAGCTTTTTGCTACTCAGTGGCCTTCCCAATGGAGATGCCTAAATGTTTACTTCCCCCCAAAATACATCAAGAGTTAGCGCTCCCTCCTAATTGTATATCCTGCATTTGAGATAGCTTCAGGATCCAGCAATTTTCCCCCCACCTGGACTTAACATACTGTTAGGCTCTGTTATGTGTATGGCACATTGTGGCCAAGCTGTCTTTGATGAAACTCTTATATCCCAGTCAAAAGATAACCCTGCCTGCTGCAATTTACACACAGCTACTCAGGTAAGCCAAGTACTATTAGCTTTAACAAAACTAATACCCTGCTAGAAGAGTGCAGTTGAATTTGTACCTGAAAATCCCAGGTATCATTAGACCTTCTTTGTATTCTTTACCACAGATGCCATGCTAAAGAACACTAGAGTGCTGAAGTCTATGCTTTCTAAAAACTTGTGCGGTGACAGAATTAAAATAGTATCATTGCTTATGACTTGACACTGATTTACCATTAAGGGAATTTCAGTATATTAAGCACTTTCAATTTATCTAATTTTTAAATTAAAAACATACCCCTAGATCTAGAGCTCCATGTGTGCCCTGAAGTACAGATAGAGCTTCGCCATGAATGGGTTTTCCAATCCATGTGAGAGATTGCTAGTTCAGAGTGACAATTCACAACACAAAAACCAAACGCAATAAATGTCTTTAAGGCTGCTATTTTCAGATCATTTATTCGGGAATTGCCCCATTGAAAGACTTAAGTGGTTTGAGGTTTGCAGTACAATTATTTATTATTATTTTACTCAGAGCACTTTTCTGTTTCTCGCTTTGACACAAAAAGGAAGGTTTCTTGGAGAAAGAAAATCAAAGTTCCTTTGCCTCTTATCTGGGAGGGTGAGGGAGGAAGCATACAGTGAGAAATGCCAAGGTAATAAAAATAAGATGTTACCAATTCCATTCACAGTTTCACTCAATAAAGCAAGTTAGGCCAACAACACATTCTCAGACTCCTGTACCCAGTAGGAGACTTAAGCAGTGCCATTATTCCTAGCACCAGGAGTTGTATTATATCCTTTGTCAACATTTCATCAACACATTCTCTCTTTTGGACACTTGCAGTGTGATAGGAAACGGGAAACTTATGTAAGATTTGTAAATGTCTACGGGTTCCTCCTACACATACACAACAAAACTGCTCTTTTATCAGCATCAGAGTTGACAACAGATGTACGCCTAGAGCAAATTTGGGGAGGTGGCGATTTTTCCTGAGGTAAAACATCTGAGGAGTTTCAAGGGGAGCAAAAAAAAAAAAAAAAGAGTTTCAGAACATGAACATTTCTTCAGTGGGTTCCTGCACATCTCAAATATTTGTTTGGGTTTCTGTTGAGAGATTATTACACAGACAAGGAATTGGTTTTAGAGCTATGTACTAAAGACAGCACCCATAATGAAAATGAAACAACAATTTACTTTTAATTATACTCTGAATTCCAAATATTTACTGAGTGGTTGTGGGGAGGGGGTATATGTGTGTGTTCGATAATGTTGTAAGGAAACATGTTACCTATTGATATATGTCACAAGTTGAGGTGGGAAACCTGCAGCTCCCTAGTTGTTATTGTTGTTGGAGTACAGCTCCCATCATTCTTGACCAGTGGCCAGGCCAGCCAGGGATGATGGAAGTTGGAGTCCAGCAACATATGGAGAGCCATGGGATTCTCATCCTTGGTTCTGGGCAAAATGAATCACAGGCTTTTTTCTTTTCCTTTTTACATCAACTGTAGTTAAAATCTACTCTTTTAGGTGTGGTTTCAAATCCTATTATACTAGAAACAAATGAATAGTACCATTACATCTCTGCCTGCCAGCTTTTCTCCCACATAGCTAGCTATAAAGCTGTTGTTCAAAGCTGAAAAGAACATACTATGCTCTCAGAAGTACTGTGTTTAACTCACAAATGTACATAATACCCTCTCAGATGCTTAGCTGAACTACATTTTCCTTCAATAATATTATCCATGTTCCACTTGCCCACATCAATCTATACATGCTCTTATTTAGTACATTGCTTGTGTGCCCTCATCACAAATGAATGATTGTAAATTGTTGTGGGTGACGCCTTGGGCCCCATGACCATTTGATAACTCCTAAGACAGGGGTAGGCAAACTAAGGCCCAGGGGCCGGATGTGGCCCAATCGCCTTCTCAATCCAGCCCGCGGGTGGTCCGGGAATCAGCATGTTTGTACATGAGTAGAATGTATTCTTTTATTTAAAATGCATCTCTGGGTTATTTGTGGGGCGTGCCTGGTGTTTTTACATGAGTAGGATGTGTGCTTTTATTTAAAATGCATCTCTGGCTTATTTGTGGGGCATAGGAATTCACTCATTATTATTTTTTCAAAATATAGTCTGGCCCCCCACATGGTCTGAGGGACGGTGGACTGGCCCATGACTGAAAAAGGTTGCTGACCCCTGTCCCAAGAGTTGCAAAATGGGTAAATTTTATATACTGATCACAAGAACTGCTTTGGGAAGTGTGGCAATATCCTTCCTTTATTCATCCTTCCCATCAAGCTAATTCTCACGTTGCAGTCTGGAACATGGGGGGGACACAATGTTCCCCTTCAACTTCTGATTGATACTTAGGTCCTGCTGACAGTCAAGAAGAGACTATGTGCTTTTGATTTACTCCTTTCTCCTTCTCCCCACTGCCCATTTTTCAACACACTCATGATCTAACTCCATGCTAGACAGGAGATCTCTAATCCGCTCTCCTGATGTTTAGAGCTGGGCTGGGGAACATGTGGCCATTCAGATGTTGTTGGACTACAATTCCCAGGCACCCTTGAACATTGGTCTTCCTGCCTGGAGCTGATAGGAGTTGGAGCCCAACAACATCTGAAAGAGCTAGAATGCAGAGCTAGAAGACCAATGGTCTGACTCAGTGTAAGCCAGGTTCCTATGTTCCTAGTGAAGGAATGGGAAAGTCTAAGAAGGCTACACTAGGTTGGCTCCCCACACTATTTAGAACTTTGCTTGACTTGGGTTCTAAATGGCATATAGAGCCCACATGCCCAAATCAGGCTCCTTGCTGTACACCTTCAACCTCCAATGCACGAGTGACAGTGGGACTAAGCCACTAGGGGTATATACAGCCCTCATCTCCCTCACACATGTTCAGCACTGAACTTTTAAACAAAACTTCCGCTTTCCTAATGCCTCATGCTACTGATATTTATGAGAAGAGTAAAATTGTGAGTCTGAGATACGCCTGAGCTCTGCAGCAATGAGAATATGCCAGAGCTTGCTCCTGTCCTTGTCAAATCCCTCTGGAAAGGGATCCTTTATTAATGAAGCCGAAAGAGATTTTTCTATTGACCTTAACCAAGCCGTTGAGCAAGAATGGAAATTGCATCTGGCAGAAAATGTATGTACATTATACAACAGCTCCGATCATGTGCCAGTCACAAATACCTTATGGTTTTAAATGTATTTTATGTTTCCAATAAAAAGAAGAAGAATGCACAAGGGAGATGGAAGCAACTATACTAACAAAAGATAAATTTTAAAATGTGTTGCATCCTTAATACTTTATATTTTATTTATAGGAGAGTTACCTATTTGCTTAGGGTAGAGCTTTTGGTACAGCCTAAGATCTTGGCTCAGGGAACAGCAAAAGGAACTTTTGTACACAGAGTGGGAGACACTTATTTGTTCTGTCTGCACACACTTCTTTTTATTTACTTATTATTTATTTCAACATTGCATATACCTCTTAACCCCGTGGTCTCCATGCAGTGCATAGTGAGGTTATAAAAGATACAACACAGATAAAACCAGCTAAAATGAATAACAAAACCAAAGCGCTAACTTTAAATGACAGCTGAAATAAAAAGGTCTTTACCAAGTGCCAGAAGTTCACCAGGAAGGGCACATGTTGAATCATAGCTGGGAGGGAGTTCTATAAAATTGGGCCCATAATACTAAATATACAACTGCTTGTGGATGTGAGCTGTGTGTCCAAGCCATGGGGGATCATTAACAGACTTCTCCCAAGACCTCAGTGATTTAGCAGGGACGTAAGGAATCAGGTGGTCCCCTAAGATTTCCTGGACCCAAGTTGCTAAGGGCCTGGTAAATTAATAAAAAATATCTTGAATTTGTCCTGGTAGCATATAGGCAGCCAGTACAAGTCTTCTAGCATCAGAGTTATATTATGGTGGTAGTCTATTTCCACGAATTATCTAAGCATGGCATTTTGAGGTCTGGGAGGGCAAAACTGCCTCTTTCTTTTGTATCTGTAAGTAACTTATGCTTTATCCTTGGCCTTTTGCACCAGTCGCAGCTTCCAGACCAAACTCATTGCAGTAAACAAGACTTGAAGTTACCAATGAAGTTAGACAGTTGAACAAGCTTCCTCAGGAGTTGGTTGGCTCTCTTCACTGGAGGTTTCTGAGCATAGGTTGGGTGGCCATCTGTCATGGATGATTTAGTTGAGATTCCTGCATTGCAGAGCACTGGACTAGATAACCCTTGAGGTTCCTTCCAATTCTATGATTCTATGAATGCATGACTCACTGTGGCCAGGCTACCCCCATCCAAGAATGGCTGCAGTTGGTGTACCAGCCATAGTTGGTAAAAGGCACTCCTAGCCACTGAAACTATCTGAGCCTCCAGTGACAAAGATGATCCAGGACCAACCTTAAACTATGGACTTGTTCTTTCAGAGGGAGTCCAACCCCATCCAGAACAGGCAGCTTGGCCCATCTCCCAGATATGGGAACATCCATCAACAGTGCCACCATTTTTTCCAGGGTTCAAACTCAGTATATTGGCCCTCATCCAGTCCACTATGGCACCCAGACAATGATCCAAATAATACATAGCCTCTCCTGACTCAGACGTTATTGTGAAAATGAACTCTAGAGGGACAGGGGAATCACAGAGGCACAGTGGGCTGCAGCTACAGGGAAATTGAAGGTTCCCCCTCTCTGCACAACTTGAAATGCTTATCACTTACTCAGTGGGTCTTTTGATTCTTGCCAATGTATAGTAAACAAAAAACTGCCATGCTGCCATGCTAAGTAGGCACTGACATCTGGAATTTTTTTTAGGTAGAGACAACAAAATTTAGAGCAAACTTCCCATCTCTTATGCTCAGGAACCACTGCCTACCCTACT
This sequence comes from Podarcis muralis, assembly GCF_964188315.1. Classification (NCBI taxonomy): domain Eukaryota; kingdom Metazoa; phylum Chordata; class Lepidosauria; order Squamata; family Lacertidae; genus Podarcis; species Podarcis muralis. Next base: position 108,402,487 of record NC_135655.1, on the reverse strand, counting down.
GAACTAATGAAGATGGAAACCAAGAAGCAATTATGACAGTGAATCGCCTTAACACAAATAATACTTTTTATAATAATAATAATAACAACAACATGATAATACTTTGTACGCATTCTGGGAGCTGGAAAAGTTTTAAAACTGTTCCAAGTGTTCACATCCTTTCCCACAGGTAATCCTCTATAATGCTGTAGGAATTATTCTTTGTTCTACGGGAAAGGGTAATGAAGGCTACCTGTCAAATCCTGCCGTTATTTCGCTGCACAATGCAAGCCTTCTCTCAGCTGCCCAGACACCTATCAACCCTCTGTATGCGCTTCTCCATACACTGAATACCAACCTCCAGGAAAAGAATGAAAGCAGAACCTATTCTGACCTTTCCTGCCAGCTGGGGTCGACCTTTCCGACCTCATTAGAGGGCCGAGTACGGAAGCCTAAATAAAGAGTTGTTGATACACTTGAGGGTGAATTAGAAGAGGCAGGAATTTGTCCGGCTAAGGAGCAACTATACATTTTTCCAAGAGCACTGAGTTACTGTGCATTTTCTTTCTTTTTGCTTTTATTTATTTTCTATATACATGTTACATACATTCCAAAAAAAATACAGTTATACAAAGAAACAGATTACCAAATATCACAAAAAATAATTAATAAGAAGAAAAATACAAATAAAATTATACATATAGCAGAAAACAAAAGAGGAAAAAAGAAAAAGAATTATAAAGATTAGCAAAATGTCAGAAGAAAACTAGAAAAAATTGACTTCCTTCGACCTCTGTACATACAGTCTATATGGTCTCGTATCTTAGGTTGTCGGCAATCATTTTAAACTTTATGGAGAGATAATTTGTTTACCTGTGGAGTTTTTAGTCTAGACTAAGCCAATCATAATTTTGGGAACTGACATTCTTCATATAATTTGTAAATTATATGAGTTACTGTACATTTTCATCAGACAGCCCAAGAGATTATCGTTTTCCTCTTCCATTTTCCATGCACAGAGAAACAAAAGACAAAAAGATGGAGACTACAATGCTCTTCATCCAGAGCAGACCCATTTACTTCAATGGGATTCCCTCAGAGTAAACAGGACATGGAACATACCTGAGATGCACATTAAAACAGTGAAAGAATGGATAAGATCACAGGCCGCACTAAGTATGCAGGGTTGCGTGTGGGTCTTGGGCAGATTCAGACTCATCAGATATTTCTGCACAGTGTAAAAAGGTAAAGGTAAAGGACCCCTGACAGTCAAGTCCAGTCGTGAACGACTCTGGGGTTGTGGCGCTCATCTCACTTTACCGGCCAAGGGAGCTGACGTTTGTCCGCAAACAGTTTTTCCGGGTCATGTGGCCAGCATGACTAAGCCGCTTCCGGCAAACCAGAGCAGCGCATGGAAACGCCGTTTACCTTCGCGCCGAAGCGGTACCTATTTATCTACTTGCACTTTGACGTGCTTTCATACTGCTAGGTTGGCAGGAGCTGCGACCGAGCAACAGCTCACCCCGTCACGGGGATTTGAACCATTGACCTTCCGATTGGCAAGCCCAAGGCTCAGTGTAAAACCAAGGCAATCAGGGACATCACACATTACAATTTTAGCAAAGCACCTATTTCCATATGGGCAAGTCCCATGTCATTCTGGCATCATGCAGAATGGGAGTGTGTGGTATAGAAGGTAGAAAAGGGAAGGGAAAGGAAGGCCCTTCAATAAATAAATTTGAGAAACCCTGCTTTTACTCAAAGTGGTACGCTAAATGGTTATTTGCATGAATAATGAGGGATCCACATAGGTCAGTTAAAGGCCAATTTATTCAACCTTCTAAATTAAGGTACCATTAATTTGATTTTTTTTATTGCAATTTGGGTGGGGAGAATAAATAAATCATGAATCTTTGATCATGAGCCTTGGGGTTGTGTTTAAGTATAATAAATCCAGAAGGGAACACAAGAAACTGCCTTATACTGATTCAGGCTTTTGGGTCCATCTAGCTCAGCAGTGTTTACACTGTGTGGCAATGGCTCTCCGGGATTTCAGACAGGGAGTCTCTCTGAGCCCTACCTGGATTGAACCAAGGTCCATTTGCATGCAAGGCAGAGGCTATAGAACTGAGCTAAATTCCATCCCCATAAAGCAGAACCATGGAGATAAACAAAATGAGAGGGGTTATTTACCTGTATTTCCTATGGTGCTTTCCTGCTCAGTGAACCCACCAGGTGGTTTTGAAGGGTGGGGTTATATTGTTGGTTCTTGAGGCGCTTTGTTTCTTCATACAAGTTATGCCTCTGCTGTAGCAAGTTGACGCCAAACAACATGCTTACTTAAATGTCTCTTTTGCAGCACCAATGCCTATATAATCCCGCCTCTTTACATATATAAATTTGTGCCCCTTGTAGCCCCATTTCATTCAAAAGGTGAGCTGGTATCAATTTTCACAGCTGCAGGGTCAGGGAACTTGTGATGGTTCCCGTTCAGCTGTCCTCACCACAAAAGCAGGATTTAATGACACGGTGGTATAAAACAGCTGAGTCTCAGCTTTACTACATCTTTCATTGTTGATACTCAGGCATAAATAAATAAGGAATCTGATGTTTGCCATGTAGTCACAGGCGCTTAAAGCATTATCTTGCAAGCTGGAACTTCATATTACACCCACCCATCCCAAAAATAATGATTTATCTTTGAAACATCTGCTTTTATTACAGACTTTGTTTCTTGGTGTGTGTGTGTGTGTTTTTGTTCCCTTTAAAGCTTGCAAGGTTCACTGGAGGAAGGCTCTTCTGCTGTATGACCAGGGGAAAATGAGAAGTAAAATTATAATCACCTAGCAATTACTCCCTTTTATGTGGAGCAACGCTGCACCTGTATAATTAACTATACATCTTTCAAAGATTTCCTCTAAGCCCCTCCATGTGATACCAGGAGGAAGAGGAGGAGGAGGAGGAGAAGAAGAAAAAAACTAAGACCAGCAGCTTTCAGTGTGAGAGATTGACTCAATCAAAAGTCATCCCCGACATCAAAGAATGCCCCTGATTACCCTTACTCGCTGATTAACATACCATTACAGCAGTGATTGGTGTTGACATTTCTGAAGGAGGACAATCCACAGGAGGTGATAGTCTAAAGCACTGCCATATACTATGGCGTCAACAATTTGCCATCTCATAGTGTGCATGTATAGGTGTATAATCCTTATGGATGAAAAAGAAAAGCTGCCTCATAGTCAAAATACTTGACAGTAGGGATGGGGGAGCAATTCAATCTAAGTCACAATTTTCAATACAACCAAGTAAAAGTGTGTATATTAGGGAAAGGTGAGTATAAAATGCATATACTAGGGCATACAAAAATACATTGTATTGGGATAAATTGCTTGCAAAAGTGTATTAAAATGCTGGTGAATTTTCAAGGGGATTTAAAATAATAATCACAGACCAATGCAGAAATGTTTGGAACTGAATTTAAGATAGAAAAAAAATATGAAACTGACAAATTTGTCTATCGCTTACTGACAGTTCTTGGATTCTGACAAGGAGGGCAAAGGCTGCATGCAAAAATACTGTTTAATATCGTTTGTAAAGGCTTCGGCCTTAAGAGATCAATTATTTTTCCCCTTCAGCACCTCCTGCCTTGGAAGTGGTGGTCTAGGGATAGGAATCAGGCGGAAGAGCAAAGCTGCTACTAAGAAGACCTGGGCAAAACACACACACTTTAAAAAACATTTAAAACTCACAGGTCAGGTATGCAAGTTTTAATAGGAAACAAAACAGTGCTACTTAACTAGTCCGCTCTTAGCATGATAATGGGAGGGTGCTGCTAAGAGATAACCATTCTAAAAACGAAATTGACATGGCTAAACTGTCATGGTAACAAATCACACACCAGTGAGCAGTCATATCCTCACAGAATGTGAGCAGCATAATGCTCCGTTGTTCCCTTCTGAGGGGGATTGTTCCCTTATTCTATAATGGGCAAACCACCCAAATAATGACAGAGAAAGGAAGCAGTACAGCTCCTCTCGCAAACCCTCTGCACAACTGTAGGCATGGTTCCAAAGAAGCTCTGCATAAACCTTTAATTAAGAAAACCATCCTCCAGATAATTAATGAATGTGCTCCAAAACATTTTCATGACCAAAGTCCACAGAAGGAATCCCTCTGCAATTTCGAGCCATGTCAGGTCTCTGAAATAAAATCCGAAAGCCCCAACCCATAACATGAGACAAAAAAGGAAAAAGAAACCCATTGGTAACCAATGCAGCTAAGTTAACCATGACTAAATTTTTGGTAAACTTGGCCATCAATTTCTCTGCCATCTGTAGTTAAAGCTGCAGTAGCTTGGCTAAGAAGTGTTAGAAACAATGAGCAGGAACACTGACTTCCTAAGAGGAGGAAAAAATGGTAACAAGTATTAATTTAGAACTACCAACAGCATAATCCTCACCATGTTTACTCTGGGGTTTATCTGAAATTGCTCAGAAAAAATTTTTCCAACAAAGTTTTTTTTTTGGGTGGGGGTATTTTTTTAGCTCTGCCTGAACTGCTGGCGAATTTCAGTCCTCCGCTGGAAAATAATGAATGAAATTAACTTCTCCTCCTCTATCACTGCTACCATACAGAATGGAGAATTTTGAGAGGCCATTTTTGCTCAGCTTCAGTTTTCTAAGAAGTATATTACACTTAGTCTAATGAGACTAATTACATCATCATCATCATCATTCTTTGTATACTACTCTTCATCTGCAGATCTCAGGGCTGTTCACAGCATAAAAATACAAAATAAAAACACAAAATACAAAAACAAAATACAAACAATGTCAAAACAATAACCCCCTCCCTCTCCCTAGTAAGTGTACTTAAGACTGCAGCCTTAGTTATTATTTAATTAAAAGCAATGCTCTGCACTTCAGCCGAGCAGTATACTGTTTCTAAAAAAATAAATAAAAACCTCACACACCCTTGAAGCAGAGTATTTTTATATCTATAGAAATCTGCATCTTATGTTTTTTTTCTATCAAAGGGACCCTTCAGAATAGTTTTCTGGTGCAATCTCACATTGGACTTTTTCACTATTACACTTACAGTAACAATAGATATTTATGCCACAGTTGTTAGCTGTTCAGTTGTATAAGCAGATATGTTCTGGCATGGCACTTTCCCTTTGCACCTCTAACTTCCACCCAAGGCGTCACCCTAAAAGATATTTTTAGGAACCTCTGTTGGCTTTAAATCCACAGTGATAAATAAGCCATCGTTGTGCAATGTTTTTAAACTCCCAGTCTTCAAACCTACTCTTTGAAAACCTCCAGAGTTCATTTTTCCCTCTTGGCTCAGGCAACCCCCCTCAATGTCTTGAGGATGACGTTCTGATGCAACCTATTGCATCACACTGACATACAGTGGTACCTCTGGTTAAGAACTTAATTCGTTCTGGAGGTCCATTCTTAACCTGAAATGGTTCTTAACCTGAAGCACCACTTTAGCTAATGGGGCCTCCCGCTGTTGCTGCGCCGCCGGTGCGTGATTTCTGTTCTCATCCTGAAACAAAGTTCTTAACCTGAGGTACTATTTCTGGGTTAGCGGAGTCTGTAACCTGAAGCGTCTGTAACCTGAAGCGTCTGTAACCCGAGGTACCACTGTACATCAGAATGTCTGTCTTTCTCTTTAGGGGAGGAGAGAATGAATACCCAACAGCCTGGAAAATTGCCAGCTATTCTAGCTCCTGGTGTTCCAACTGAGTTGGCCCTTTCCTTTCCCCAGCCACCATCACAGAGCTACTCAGGGATCACGTTGCCCCAAGGGGAGGGGAGATGTAGTTTTGAAACAGGTTTCTTTTTTTTCAACCCTTCTAGCTGTCTTTTCTGCTATATTATACAATTTTAACTGATACTTATTGATTTGTAATTCCTTTGTAAACCAATATAATGATGTTTGCCTGAAAAATCAGTATATAAATATCTTATCACCTCACAATGTGCAAAAGCCTACCTGACGTTGAGACATCGCTACTTACAAGAACATAACTGAAAACTATGTCAAAGAATGGCAATCTGTAATAAAAAGTAACCCAATGTATGGCAGAAGGTAAAATAATGAAGGATATATAGGCAGATGTGTAGGAATTTGTGAAGCACACAAAGCAATGTTGTCCTTTACATGCAATATAATTTTGTTAGCTCGGGCAGAGCAGCAAATTGCAAGCCTCTCCCAAGTAATGGTCCATACATAGCATCAAAGGCTGATCAAGTTAATTCTGGCGCCAGAAGCAAAATAAAACCCACTGTCATTTTCTCTGTGAATAAAAATATAATAAATAACCAACTATTTTCATGACACCAAAAATTGGCTGGTTGGCCAGTTAGAACAGGAGGCTGGCATAAATGGGCCTATGGTCTGATCCAGCAGCAATCTTGTTCTTATGTTAGCAGTCTGAGGGAGCTGCCTCGCAGTGACGCTACTGCACTACAAATTTGTTTAAATGTTTTGGAACGCGCTGTGACATTTCCTTTAGATTTGTAAGGGGGGGAAATTAAAAGTTGCGCGAAGACATTCTCCTTCTCGCAATGGCTATGAAATGGTTATAAAATATCTATGTGAAGATCACAATCTCTTACAATTTATTCAATATTCTAAATTATTCAATTTAGACTATTTTGAACAATTTAGAACACATTTTCAAGTGTATGGATTAACTTTTGAATATGTTTTTGATGGCCCTTGGGAGCCAACAATTATATTTAGTTCCGATGGATCTGGTAAAGCAGTGGTGCCAAGATATCTATGAATAAATCAGTTTCTACCTGCCCCTCTCTTGCTGAATCTCACCTGATTCCTGAGAAGCACAGTGATCTCAGAATTCTCAGAATTCATTGAGTGGTAGACCTAGTCCTTCCTGAGAGGCATCATTAAAGCTGAACTCTTGTCTTCTGTATGTTGTCAGGTTTTATTGAACTCCTGTGCTTTTTCTTGCTGTTCTTAGTCATTCACATTGATGGTTTTCTTGTGTATTTTTGTTAAATTTGTGTTTTTCACTTGCCATACATCGTATATGTTAAACAGTATATAAATGGACTTGGATAAATACACAGACACAAAAACGTATACTCAGCAAACACTCACCTGTTTTATCTACTACCACTACACCTTGTCAACACTTCCCAGTCGCCTCTTTAATCTTTCTCAGCCTCTCCTTATTCCTGCACCATATTCCTGCTTTCCTTTCATTGTTGTTAGTAGTAGTAGTAGCAGCAGCAGCAACTAACAGCAGTAGCTGAATGCCAGTTAATGATGTTGCTGCTGTAACAAGGCTTCCCATTTTTTTTAATGTTTTTTTTCTGTGGAGCCTAGAAAATTAGTGGATGTGGTTTGCTGTCTGCCATCAACAGGAATTCATATTTATACAGCGTTCTTGCAATTATAGTACTGATTAATGATAAGTGCCCTGCTGTCTGCAATCTATTCCTTTGAGGGAACCACACTTTATGTTCCAAAAAATGTTTTATACCTCTTAGTGATGCATTATTATTCTTTGCAGATCAAAGATCATGGTTGTCATGGAAACTGCAAAAACTGGAAAGCCAGTCGTGACATAGCAATGGCATAATGGGGAAGATCTGCTGGGAAATCACTCACTAGCCTGGGGTTTTGTGTTGGAAATGCTTGGGTGAATTTAAGTGGAAAGCCAAGTCGTTTCTGAGATCTAAAAGCATTGTGGTATTAAACGCAAAATATCAGTCGCTGTTACAATCAGCATGCTTGACTGTGTGCAGTGCAGCAAAAAAACATGTTCCTAATTTTTTCTTCCTCCAAATGGAATGCAGGAATACTACAGTTTTATTAATCCCATTTTCTACAATCCCACAGCAAGCTTTTGTGGATATATAGCATGCCATACGCCTAATCAAAGGCTCAGTTCCTTGAATTGCAGGCTTTAAAATTTATCTATCTCATTTGCAGAATTAACGACAACGATCCAAATACAGTGGTACCTCAGGTTAAGAACTTATTTCGTTCTGGAGGTCCGTCCTTACCCTGAAATGGTTCTTAACCCGAGGTACCACTTTAGCTAATGGGGCATCCCGCTGCCACCCTGCCACCACCGTGCAATTTCTGTTCTCATCCTGAAGCAAAGTTCTTAACCTGAGGTACTATTTCTGGGTTAGCGGAGTCTGTAACCTGAAGCGTCTGTAACCTGAAGCGTCTGTAACCTGAGGTACCACTGTATCAGAATGAAAGTTGACTAGGAATAAGCAGATGGGCCAATGACAGAATGAATACTTGACTTCATGGTAATCGGTGTGGAACACATTGCAACATGTTAATTTCCAGTGTTAGAAAATGTTGGGGCAGTGTGTGTGTGTGTGTGTGTGTGTGTGTGTGAGAGAGAGAGAGAGAGAGAGAGAGAGAGAGAGAGAGAGAGTGTCTTGATATCTGCAAGTTCCATCTTTCCATGCCAGAAGCAGAGAACCTGTGGCCCTCCAGATGTTGGTAGACAACAACTCCCATTAACTCCCATTAACAGTTGGCCATGCAGGCTGAGGCTGATGGAAGCTGAAGTCCCAACACCATCTGGAAGCCCACAGACACCCCCGCCCATTCCGGTTCCAGAACTTTCTTTTGGAACATTTGGACAGCTTGACCATGAATGCTGTTGCACTGGTACTTATGCAGGACTTATTTTATTTGGGGAAAGTATAAATCTTTCATCTAAGTGAAATTTCTGAAGCACAGGGTTAAACAATTAGGGTTACAGGCATCCTGAAATACACATCCACTAGCTGGTGTGTGTGATACCTGAGGTACCATAAGACACACAGACATTTCCCCTTACTTTTAATCCTGGGACGTTTCTGTTAATAACTTTTAAATCTGTACTGTAAGTCTATGGTGGGCTGTCTGTCCTATCATACTGGATTATGTACACAATTAAGTAGATATATATACCTGTGTGTGTGTGTGTGTATTCCAAAGTGAAAACATTGCCCAAAAAATTTACTTTAAAAAAGAACATGGCTCCACCTTGCCTGGCATCTGTTACTTACGAATAAAATGATTTGAAGTGGACAGATTGACACTATCAGCATCGTCAGCGCTTTTGCCGCTAGAAACTTCATCATCCGATTCCCACACAGAGAAGATTGAGGAGCCGCCAACTTCTTCAAACTTCCTCATTAAAATTCCACTCATAGCTTCAGCATTGTCACATGTACCTGTCAGAGGAACAGGAGAAATGAAGCATGAAAACATTTGACCGCTGACCATGCTATCAAGATCTCCAAAGTCATTGCTGGAGGGTTTTTTGTTTTTTTTTACAAACACACTTGGCTTCTGTTTCTGCCTGGAGACTGGTAATTTTACCAACGGTCAAACTGGAATTAAAAAACCAAACATGTACGTGTTTTGTTACAGACACATACTTCCTCAAATAATTGGGCAGGAACAATCAGTTCTACAGCTTGGCTCAGGCACTACAATAGTCAGCAGTGGACTTGGTGTGCCCCTGCACGACGGAGGGAATCTTACATATAATATAGCTCAACAGCTTTTGGGGTGTCCTGGTTTTTACTTTTGGAAGTATGGCAACCCTAACATAAAATATGCAGTTACAGATAGGTAGCCGTGTTGGTCTGCCATAGTCAAAACAAAAAAAATTCCTTCCAGTAGCACCTTAAAGACCAACTAAGTTAGTTCTTGGTATGAGCTTTCGTGTGCATGCACACTTCTTCAGATACACTGAAACAGAGGTTGCCAGATCCTTCTATATAGTGAGAAGGTGGGGAGGGGTGTTGCTCAGAAGGGTGGTGGGAATGGGTGGTTGGCAGATAGCTGTGATGAGCCTGTTGACGACTCTTAACGACTGCAATAGGTCTTACAGGAAAAAGCAAGGGGTGAGAAGGTGAAAAATGGCTTTGTCATGTATAATGAGATAAGAATCCAATGTCTTTGTTCAGAGCAGGTTTCTCCATGGTTTTAAGTTTGGTAATGAGTTGCAGTTCAGCAGCTTCTCTTTCCAGTCTATTTCTGAAATTCCTTTGTAGTAAAACAGCTACTTTGCACAATCCTATTGCAGGCGAAACAACAAATGATGAACAGTCTTTCCAACACTGAAGAGGCTGGCATGCTCACCTGTTTGCCTATATAAGTATGCAGCATTTTTATTCAGATGTTAATTCCCACTGCATGCATTCAATGGGATTTGTTTCCTAATAAGTCACATATTTATGATTGCGGCCAAATGTCTGAATGGGTCCAATGTTAATATGTAGTATTTGGTTACACAGGAAAGGCTGTTTTATGTCATAGTGCCCTCAGGTTCCCCTCACCCACTGATACTAGGCTTGAAAACTTTATACCATAGCCAATGTTAACTCTTCCCTCTCCAGCTGTAACCCCCTCCCCCCAAAATGTTCCTCTCCACTATGCAAGATACTATTTGTTGGCTTAGGAGGAAATACATGGGGTGGTAGGGCAATCCCAGAGCCGTCCCAGCTCAAGGACATAGCTCTCCCACCTTTCTCAGACTTGGAGGACTTTATTTGGTTGGTGAACATAAACACACTTAAAGCTTACACATCTCCCCAATGCAATATTCCCCTGTAGACCTAGTCTACTCCTTAGAGGCAGCAATGAGCTGGAAGAATCCATAGGCAACAGAAGGGACTGTACCAGTTCAGGCTGCAAGTGGAAGCACCACAATTTGCTCCCCAACTTTAAAAATGGATAAAAGTAGTAGGATGCAGGGGCATAGCATGAAGGGTCAGAGGGGAGCCATGGCCCCAGGCTTACAACTTTTGAGGGGTGCAAACCAGGCACCCCAGCACGGTGCTCCTCTCTGCCTGCCAAGGGCTGCGTCGGCTGGTTGGGCTCCCCTTGCATGGGCAGGCAGCGGCTCAGCTCAGCCCAACTTTTCTCCAGTGGGATCGCTCAGGAGGCATTCTACAGCTCATCTCTAGCCATCAAAATGTTTTTCTTTTAACTCTGCAGAAATCTGGCACAGACTGTGCCATCTGGTCTTCATTTGATCGCTATGTTGTTAGAATATTTGACTTGTAAAGGTAAAGATAAAGGGGACCCCTGACCATTAGGTCCAGTCGTGGCTGACTCTGGGGTTGCGGCGCTCATCTCGCTTTATTGGCCAAGGGAGCCGGCGTACAGCTTCTGGGTCATGTGGCTAGCATGACTAAGCCGCTTCTGGCGAACCAGAGCAGCGCACGGAAACGCCGTTTACCTTCCCGCCAGAGCGGTACCTATTTATCTACATGCACTTTGGCGTGCTTTCGAACTGCTAGGTTGGCAGGAACAGGGACCGAGCAATGGGAGCTCACGCCGTCGCAGGGATTCGAACCGCTGACCTTCTGATTGGCAAGTCCTAGGCTCTGTGGTTTAACCCACAGCGCCACCCACGTCCCAATTGGCTTGTCCCAATTTGACTTGTAGTCTGTTATATTAAGCAACTATATAGCAAGCTAACATCATTCAAATCTCTCACCAACCCCCCCCCCCTTCCCAAGTGACAGTTTATATGGCATGATCTTCCAAGGCTGCCGTCCTCAACTGCCTTTCTAGGGAATAAAGTCTCCTGAACACAGTAAACATGCACAAGATTCCACAGTGAAAAAGAGAGGGATTACAAGTAGCCTGGAGTGCAAACGCCTAATGGGGTTTTCTTTGTTTAGTAGCTTCCTGATTTCTATTTTGCACATGTACTAGCAGAAATTCAGGCCTTCTTCATCTTCGGGGAGAGAGAGCCCAGAGTGGAAGCAGGAAATTCTCTTCTAGGAAAGTTATTTTACAATAACTGGGGGGGGGATGGGCACCTAAGCAATTGTTATGTTATGTGTTCGCATTGACTACATGAGAGTGGGGAATTATGCAGCCTTCTGGACTACCCAGCCACTCTTGAATGCCTCTGCCTCACACCAACTTCTGACTTCTATGTGGCTAGAATGTAGCCTTACTGTAGAATATAAGACTCGCATCTATTGACCCACCTACCATGGGATGCCTCTGAAAGGTCATCTGTGAGGGAGATGTAGCCCTCAGGTTGAAACAGGTTCCCCATCCCTTTACTTTACAGTGGTACCTCGGGTTAAGTACTTAATTCGTTCCAGAGGTCTGTTCTTAACCTGAAACTGTTCTTAACCTGAAGCACCACTTTAGCTAATGGGGCTTCCTGCTACCGCTGCTGCATGATTTCTGTTCTCATCCTGAAGCAAAGTTCTTAACCTGAGGTACTATTTCTGGGTTAGCGGAGTCTGTAACCTGAAGCGTATGTAACCTGAAGGGTATCAAGGTACCACTGTATTGTTAATTGTGAGGTTCTTTTACCTCAGGCCTTTGTTTTTTTACCTCACTGATAAGTGGCACGTGTGCTTTGACATTCTGTTGCATTGACAGAGAATGGCAGAGACCGATATCCTTCTAAGTGGTGACAGAGTCCGGTATTGTCTGAACTGAAACAAAGACATTCATTCCGATTTCTTTTAGAAAGCAGGTTTGTTGTGCAAGACCTTCAAATAAACTTTAATTGTGCAGCTTGGTTTCTTCTCCACGTCTGAATATGTATAATTTTATAAACATTTGCCTCCGAGTGTCCTTTGCCATTAACTACTTTTATACTGACGGCATAGATGAGAGACAGAGAGAGTCAGAGAGAGAAGGTTACAATATGAGGCAAGTTTATCATAGCTCCACAGTCAAAACAGCAGTTATACCAAGGGGGCCAGCTGTTCGTTTAGAATAGGATCCACAAACCAATTAATCTGGCACACACAACAGAGGACATGCCTATCACAATTATATCATAAAGACTGGCCACTATTTCTGAGTTTGCCAGGGTGTTTTGCCTTATGCACACAATTCTGAAAGGAATATGTTTCTTTTTTTAAAAAAAAATGAAATTTTAAAATGAAGGAAAAACTTGATGAAGTTTGTGAAATAAGAGATCCATGTCTTCATTTAAAAGCACAACTTTTCAACCATGGAATTAATGATTGCCCATTGTGCCCAGTGACAGTAGCTGGATGACCTGGAATCAAAATTGAGGTTGTTAGCTTTTAGAATCCACGACTTATGTCAAAAGTAAATGTCCCCCACCCCAATATTCATGTAGGTCAACAGAAAGAACAACAATAACACACCAAACTCAGTTATCCACAGCAAACAAAATATGATTTCTCCACTACTTTCAAATGCACAGGAATAAATGGTTTTACACCTTCCCGAGTGCCACTTGTCTGTAGCTTTTGAGAGCTGCCAGCGTATAGCTAATTATAACCCAGCTGACGTCTCTTGGCATCACATTCCCCAAGAAAAATAATTGTGCGGCATGGATGCAAGGCAGAAAATGCTAATGGAGACAGCAGACAAAGAACTGCATGTTTATACTGGAGGCAGTGATGGGAGAAACCACATCACTTTGTCTGAGCAGCTGAAGCATTGAGACACATCAAGTTGCTCTTGTATCTGCTGTGCAGGAGATGCTACTGTCACTATAAGGAGTAAAAACAACAACAACAAAAGGAGAGAAGGAGACAGAGAGACAGAGAAAGATGTGGTAGGGGATCCCTTGGGTCCTGAGATGAGGCATGTTCAGAATATTTTCATGCCCTCCCCACTCTCTAAACATGTCTCCCACACAACCAGTGTTCCTCACTGTCTCCTGCAATGGATGCTACACTAAACCTGAGAAATCACAATTATTTCCATGGCAACCAGCTGCAACATCAAAACTGAAGGGTTGTGGTTTGACTGGAGCATAGGACAAAAAAAAGAGAGAGCTGGTGGACTCTTAAGCAGAAAATAAACAAATCTCCCCCCCCTCCCCATCCACCTTTTTTTTTTTAAAGGATCTTGTTAAAAAGGGTTGGCAAATGTATTTTTATTTTCTGGGATGAGATCAATCAACACAACAGCAAGATCCAAACATATCTGCAGGAAAAGGTAATGGTAAAAGCAAAAAAGGACAAGCCTTTCCTGATCTGGGGCAAATTAAAAATTGGGAGAGGTCAGGATGCGGTAGGTCAAATTGTCTTCTTTGCATGGATGGAGGCACAGATAACCAGCTCCCCATTTCACCTGTATGCTTGCTACAGTTTTATTAGATGTTTGGTAAATGATTATCTATAGTCACCTATGTGAGGGAATGAAGAGTGATTTACATGAGACTAATAATCTCTGTTGACCACAGTCACACCAGCTGGTATTTATCAAGCACATCTAACACTAACATTCATGAAATCTGCATATTCAAAGAAGAAATGAAGGGCTTAACTTCCCCAATAAACCGCCTATTTACAAACTAAGTCTTGCTAAAAATACACCCTTTTGAAATGGATGTACGTACTTACATTAATCACATCGATTGCAAATGTACTTGGATGCAACCCTGTGTTAAAATATATCAACCTATCTCTACAGCACTTTGCATTAATTTGAGCACCATTGAAATCTGAGTCAGGATAAATGATTTATGTTTCAGGCATTAGCCATACTCGTAATCACACAAAAGAGAAGTAGGAAATGGTCCAAATAGTGTCACAGCAACAGGTACATCATGGGAAAAGAGAAACATCTAACAGGGAAACGTAGATGAAATATTTCAGGAGCTTGCAAATGGGACTGTAGAACAAGGAGGTGGTAACTGAAGAGGACATTCCCTTGATAAATAAAGATGGAGGGGACTGACATGAAGAACAGCTGCTTTGAAGACCAAGTACACTAGAAAGATTTTGAATTCTGTAGAGTTTCCACCTGAAGCTATAGTTTCAGACCAACATGCTTCTCCCTAACTTCTCTTCACCTTTCTTCCCAACTTTGCTTTCAGTTGTTAGACATGGGAGAGGCAAAAATGTAAACAGATGTGATGGCATTGGACTATGGAGGTGGGTCTGCCATACAGCTGTAAGTAAGGTGGTGGTTATGTACAGAGGAGAAGTGGCAGATGGGAGGGAGGCGCTCAACCTTTCTGTCAGGTGCCACTTTTGCTCACCACAGTCTCCTCCCTGCCATGCTCCCAAACCAAATGTTAGTTTGACTGGGGACTGGTGAATAGTGAGCCAAAGCGGTAAGTAGCAAAGGGTTTCCCCCACCTGCTACTCTTCTGCTTCAAATCACTTCTCCACCTGCTTTGCAGCAATGGAACACAACTGATGTCTGAAGACATGGGCTGCAATGCCATCACATCCCATAAGGCTGAGTTCTGTTCTTGGGAGTGAGAAGAGGATTCTAGCCTGTGAGGCATTGGCAGCATGGGTGGTGAAACGAACACGATTTCAGAAAAAATCCTTTCAATGAACCATCAATTGAAAACAGGAACTAGAAGGGACACCCACCCCACCTTTGTCACCTTGGACACAGAGATGTCAGTGCACACAAACCTCACCTAAACAATGGCTAGAAGGAGGGCCTGCCTATTTGCCCAGTCTCGGGGTCTAGCTGTTCGCTGTGCTAAATGATGTCCCACCCAGCCCTACAAAAGGAAGGTGCAGAGGCCCATGTTGCTTGTTAGTCGAATGTCTTAGCTTACACTTAGCCATGCCTTTGCGTTTCCACTTCACCACTGAGCTTTGCAATCTGTGAGCGTCTGCTTTATGTACCACTCAAATCTGAAAACAAAAGCCTTTGGAAAAACCAGAGTGATGAGTTCCAGTTCCTCATTGGATGAGGAAAGTCAGGATTTCCCTCTTCGTTTGAAAAGGATAGTTTTCCACCTAGACTAGGAGTAGGCACCAAAGTGTCCTCTGGTGAGCTACAGCTCCCCTGACCATTGGCCATGCTGACTGGGGCTGATGTGAGTGCACAACACCCGGAGGGCACCTTGTTGGCTACCCCTGCCCTAGACTGTGTGACCTTACCTGCAGGCATCATTAAATCCTTCTGCAAAGGGGTATGCTACCCAGATTGATGCTGGAACCAGCAATGGCTTCTGTCTCAACAAAAGCAGGCTTTGAAGTCCTACCTCCCAGATTGCTGCATGAGACTTGCCCTCAAACAGTCTGCCGCCCTGCTCTACCTCACTCATACGAGCTGACAATACTGAGGAGGTTCCCGGCTTTCAAGTGTGCCTCACGCTTCTCATCATCCAAGTGCTCAAAGACTGCCTGTGTGACTCACAATCACACACAGCTCATCTCCTCAGTGCAGAACACATAAAAAGTGTTGCTGAAGCACATTAAAAGCAGAGACTGAAGCATTTTGCACACCTCTCCAAACACGTTTACTCACTGATGCAAATGGCACGTTGTCTTCCAGGAATCTGACACACAAATTCTCAGAGGAAGCCGCAACTTGCTATGGCAGAAGACAGCTAACGTAAGATTTGTGAGAAGGCTGCTTTGTCCCTTCATTTTTACCTGAACTAACCCTCACATTCCACAGTTTGCCCAACGTAAAATGCACTTAAAGTTAATAGAATCAAAGATAGCCATTAAATCATTACGAAACATGATGTGGAAAAATATGTCCTAAATCTCAATTCTTCTGAGTAAGGGTTTTTATGTACCCAAAATGGAAACACACAGGCACAAAAGAGATGTGACAAACAGGCTTGGGGAAACTACAAAATTTGCCAAAACGCAAAAATCTTAAAGAGGAAACCCCGCCTTAAAAAACAAAAACAAAGATGACTGAGCATGCTCAGTGGGCATGGAATGCTGACCTTTTGGGGATGGGGTGGAATGGAAAACCAAGAGGGGAATGGAATTGTGTGTCTGGATGAACTAAGGATGCAATACTAGGCATGCATGTTTGGGTGTAAGAACAGAATAACCCTTTTTCTGGGATAAACATCCATAGGATTGCCGAGTAAATTCTGCACTATTTCCATTTTTAAAAAAGTTTTATACAGTTGTATAAGATGACTACTGGAAGTTGAACCAATATGACTGATCGCCTAACTTCTGCAACTGATTTTTTTTTTAAGGATTAGCTAAGTGCAGCTATTGTCTCCTTGCTAAACGTTTCTTGGAATGAAAACTACTAATACAGATAAGCCTTGCTAGAGATTCAGTTAAGGAAAATGGCATCTTTGTATGACTACTACACAGATGGGTACACCCACTAGTGAATTATTTAAAAATAATTCTCTCCTTTTTCCCCCCTGTGATCCAGTCATAACATTGTTTAGGGTTGGTTTTTTCCTGAAGAAAATTATAGTAAGAGATAGAAAGCTTAACAGCCAGATCTTTGAAATGCGGAATGAGTCACAGTTTGACATCTCAGTTTGGCCTCAAATGCACCAAATGAATAGAAAAAAATCCAGGTAAAGTCATCTAGAAGCTGAACATGTTTGCTTCAGAACAGAAATGAGCTCTTTTCTAAATTAACATTATTATTAGCAGATGAATGCATGAACCAGATGTTACATATAAAGCATTGTTGTGAAGTACTGAGTCGCACAAAATCCATGTTCACAGCCCAGTAATTGTATATCATAAACTGGTATCTAGGGAATGATGTGAAAGTTAATTTCTGATGCCTGCAGTTCAAGACACTGGGATATTTTATAAAAGAAAATACTTATAGTGAGTTTAGCTCCCTTTCCACATTAGAAAACCGAGTCTGATATTTTTCCATGCTACTGGCTTTGTATGATTTCTGGGTGAACAGAAAACACTGACAAATCCATGCCTTGCTTTTGACCACACATAGGATAGCTTCATCATTCTATATAACTTCAACCTGCAAAGCTCAGAGCAGTGGTTCCCAATCTTTTCCCACGACTTGAAAATTGCTGAGGTCTTCATGACACACACCCCATGCCTGTTGTAGCAACTGAAATTCCACAGAATGAAAATAGTAATACAATAGACTACAATATGAGACGTAAAAGAAGCAATAAGAATACATTTACATATCTATATGGCTATTCAGTATGATGGACACGCCATATCCCATCTTCAACCACAAACCTAGACATGCCACAGACCTGGGGAATGAGGCTTGAGAACCACAGTTTGCGAGTCTTGGCTTAACAGCCTGTTAAATACACATAGCCAACAAAAACAGCAAGTATGTGCATTGCGATACAAATAGCATTGCATTCATGCAAATGTAGGTGTTCAGGTCTTCTTCTTTGGTGATCACTCGTCGCCGAGTAAGATTGTCTTCCATAAACACGGTTTTAACAATGAGTCTGTAAGTGACTGTGGAGGCCAATTCTGGATCCACACGTCCTTCCACAGTGGGGACATTCCACAGGTGGGAGTTGGTCACGGAGTGGATTTGCCAAGTGTGCCTTCCTCTTAGCATGTTTCTCCCTTGCATCCTGAGTTTGAGTGTCTTCAAAGCCCATGACACCTTTGGTAAAGGCTGTTCTCCAACTGGAGTGCTCGCAGGCCAGTGTTTCCCAGTTGTCAGTGTTTATACTACATTTTTTTAGATTTGCTTTGAGACAGTATTTAAACCTCTTTTGTTGACCACCAGCATTACGCTTTCCATTTTTAAGTTCGGAATAGAGTAGTTGCTTTGGAAGACGATCATCAGGCATCCGCACAACATGACCAGTCCAATGAAGTTGATGTTGAAGAATCATTGCTTCAACACTGGTGATATTTGCTTCTTCCAGTACACTGATATTAGTTCACCTGTCTTCCCAAGTGATGTGTAAAAATTTTCGGAGACACTGTTGATGGAATGTTTCAAGGAATTGGAGATGGCATTGATAAATGGTCCATGTTTCACAAGCATATAATAAGGTTGGTAGTACAATAGCCTTGTAAACAAGCATTTTGGTTTCCCTGCGAATGTCCCAGTCCTCAAACACTATGCACTTAAATCGGGAGAAAGCCACACTTGCAGAGCTCAGCCGATGCTGGATTTCGGCATCAACGTGGAAGGAGAACTGCCTAGGTAGGAGAAGTGATCGACATTTTCCAATGTTACACCACTGAGTTGGATTTGTGGTGCTGCAGAGGGGTTCTTTTGTACTTGTTGGTGCAGCACCAAAGGTGTTCAGGTACAGCTGCAGTCACAATAAGGTGACCACAAGACAACAATTTCTCCAGGAAGCATGGTAAATAGATCAGCTTTATCTCCTGGGGGCACAAGTAGCATCTTAAAAATCCTGTCCTTCTATTGTAAACTTATTACAAACTTTAGAAATATTTTTTAAAATCTGATCCTATTCCCTGCAACCTCCCATCCCTGTGATTAGTAGGTGCCACGTTATCCAGAGACCATCCTTTCCTTTTCCTTGACTGCATCATGGGGATTGTGAAATTGTAGCTACTAGACAATAAACTCTGCTTTCCCCATTCCTCTCTACTCTTCTTTTCTCCTCCAACCCCTCCCCTCATTGTTAGTTGTATGAATATGCCTTACCAACCCATTCTTTTCTCACTTCCCTCTCTCTATCCACTGGGAAGCCACTTCTGAACACCTTTTTCTTCTTCTTGTTTGTCCCCAACTGAACTGGTCCTTTAATTTTGTTTGTTTCTGTTGCTAACATCTAAGCCACTTGATGAATCCACAGTGGATAGCATAAAACATCGCTCCATGTGTTCCATAGGAACCTAGTAATATAACCAGTGTTACTTATTGTTGGTGTATCCCTAATTTTGTATATTAAGCTGTTTCTGTTACCACTTCTGTAATCATCAGGCTTTGATGACACTGACTTGTTTCCATTTGTTGAAGTTTAGCTTTCCAGAGACAGTGGTACCTCGGGTTACATACACTTCAGGTTACATACGCTTCAGGTTACAGACTCCGCTAACCCAGAAATAGTACCTCGGGTTAAGAACTTTGCTTCAGGATCAGAACAGAAATCACACGGTGGCGGTGCGGCAGCAGTGGGAGGCCCCATTAGCTAAAGTGGTGCTTCAGGTTAAGAACAGATTGAGGTTAAGAACGGACCTCCGGAACAAATTAAGTACGTAACCAGAGGTACCACTGTACTGGTTTGCATTGAAAAATACCTTATTTCAACTGCCTTTGCTTTACAGTGGTTGCTATGCAACACATGATGCTGTTTTTGAAGAGAGAGATGCCTTGTTAGTTTATAATGCTTTAAAAGAAAGAGCTAAACCAGATATCTGAACCTTATAATCCAGTTGCAGGTATTTGGCATATAGTGTCAATCTGTTCCTTAACAAAGAAAAAACTACTAAGTGCAATTACTGTAGTTAATCAGAAACTACCATATTTACTTGAATCTAATGCTCACCTTTTTTGGCCAAATTACGTTGCGAAAATTAAGGTGCACATTAGATTCGATGGCACATTAAACTTGAGTAAATACAGCAGTATTTTATATATCTTCTAAACCACCTGTTTGTAATCCTAAGGAGCTGCCGAGGAGTTGCAAGCTTCATTGGAATGGGACTTTTAGCAAAAAATTCTAGGGGTACTATATATATATATATATATATATATATATATATATATATATATTTGCTTTCGTAGATTTTCACGGGTATAGGTATGCAGGTTTTGGTGTCCTCGGGTGTCTTCCCGTGTAAAAGTTGGGGTGTCTAGGCGACGTTTCGACGAGGTCTCACTCGTCATCTTCAGGCTGGTGCTTTCGGCTTCTTGTTACTGGAACAGAGCAGGATCTCAGTGTTTGAGTTCCTATAAATACTGTTGAGGGGTGTGCCTCCAATGTTCTGGGCCGAGAGGAAGTTCCCAGGCTAGTGTGCCTTTTCTTCTTTTGTTCCTTAGTTGCTTGAGGGATATCTTGAGTGATTTCTTGAGTGATATCCTGAGTACCACTTAGGTGGGTCATTAGGTGTGGATTAGTTGCTAAAGCCTTTGTGTCTTGACCTCTTGAACTTTGTGAAGAGTTTTTCTGAGAAGATGGCTGTAGTTGTGCTCTGGCTTGGCTTCGTGTATAGGGGCGAGCTGTGGTTTTGTGGCCTGTGCCAGCCAGATCTGTGTAGGGATTGCAGGGGGGTGCAGCATCCGGAGGTGCCATCATGGTTTGGCTACTGGATGGTGTCTGTAATTTATCTGTGGAGAGGGTCTGGGTTTGGGTCTGGTGTGGTTGATTGGTGATGGCGTTCTGTGTGCCTCTGGATCTGGTGTCAGTTTTTGTGGGGAGGGCTAATTTCCAGATGTCTGGCAAGCGGGATGTGTCGTCACGCTTGTTCATGTTGTGAGGGTGTTTCTCTATCTCGATGGCTTCCATGATTATTCTCTTGTGGTGATGTTCCATGTTAGAGAGCAATTTGGAATCTGCAAAATTAATTTCGTGTCCTGTTTCTTTCATGTGTTGGAAAAGAGAGGAAGTTTTTTCTTCTTTTTTGACGGCATTCTTGTGTTCTGCGATACGTGCATTTATTCGTCTGTTTGTTTGTCCAATGTACGTGGCTGGGCAGACTTTGCAGGGTATTTCATAGACCCCTTGGTTTTCCAACTGGATTTTATCCTTGGGGTTTCTGAGGATATTGGCTATCTTTTGGTTGGCGCAAAAGGCTGTTTTGATATTGTGTTTATGGAGGATTTTGCTAATTTTATCTGTAGTGCCCTTGATATAAGGAAGGAGGGCCATGCCATTGTTTTCTTCTGTGTCTTGGTTTTTGGGGGGTGTTTCTTTTTGGATTAGCTTCGTAACCCTGTTTTGCTGGTATCCATTGGCAATTAACACATTTGAGAGATTCTGTAACTCAGTTGTCAAGTGGTCTTTGTCAGCCAGGCGTTTGGTTCTGGAGATGAGAGTCTTGGCTACGGAGTTTATTTGTGCAGGGTGGTGGTGTGATTGTGCATGTAAGTAGCGGTTGGTGTGTGTTTTTTTCCGGTAGATAGTGTGTCCTAGGGAGCCATCAGGTTTTTTGTAGATTAGGACGTCAAGGAAGGGAAGTTGGTTGTTGGCTTCTATTTCCATAGTGAATTGTATTTTGGGGTGTAGGCTGTTGAGATGTGTGAGGAAGCTGTCCAGTTTTTCCTTCCCGTGTGGCCAAATTACAAAGGTGTCGTCAACATATCTGAGCCAAAGTTTGGGTTTGTGTTCTGACTTGTCTAAAGCATTGGTTTCAAAGTGTTCCATGTACAGGTTTGCGATGACCGGTGAGAGGGGTGATCCCATAGGTGCTCCTTCTATCTGTTTGTATCTTTGTCCATTGTGGATGAAGTACGTGTTGGTTAGGCAGTGGTTGGTCAGGTCCAAGATGTATTCGGGGGGATTGTATTTGTTTTGAATGGCTGTCAAGGCTTCATTAATGGGCACTTGTGTGAAGAGAGATACAACATCGAAGCTCACAAGTAGGTCATTGGGATGTAGGTTTTGCTTCTTTATTGTTTCTATGAACTGGAAGGAGTTTGGAACGTGTGAAGAGATGGATTCTGCATAGGGCTGAAGTTGCTTGGCGAGAAATTTAGCGAGATTTTGTAGAGGTGAGCCTATGGAGCTGACTATTGGTCTGAGTGGTGTTCCCTCTTTGTGTATTTTGGGGAGGCCGTAGAGTTTGGGGCATCTGGATGATTTTTCTCTGGGGATGATTCTTAGCTGGATTTCTTCACTGATAGGAGAGGCTTTTATTTTGGATTTGGTGGTTTTTTCCAGATAGGTGGTGGGATCTGTTTTTATAGGTTGGTAGGTAGGGTCTTGGAGTAGATTTGATAGTTTTGCTTGGTAGTCCGATGTGTTCATCACAACAGTGGCATTACCTTTGTCTGCTGGGAGAATGATTATGTTGTTGTCTTTCCTCAGGTTGGTGAGTGCTTTCTGTTCTTCTTTGTGTAAATTGCTTCTGGGTGGTTTGCTGGAGCAGAGGATGTTGGTGACTTCAAGTCTGATTTTATTGGCTTCATCTGGGTTGATTTTGGTTAGGCTAGCTTCGACTCCGCATATGATGTTTTCCGTGGGGATGCGTCTCGGGGCGACTGCAAAGTTGAAACCTTTGGAGAGTACTTTGGTTTCAGTTGAGGTGAGGATCCTGTCTGATATGTTATGTACTGTTTGTTTCATGGGTTGTTGTGGAGGGTGGCTGGGCTTCTGGCGTTTCTCTAGTTTGTGGAGTTTGTTGGTGTGTGTGTCTGTCTTATGTGAGGTCTCCGTTTCAGCTCTCCAGACGGCTAGTTGTTTGCATTTGTCCCAGAGTGCAGGGTGGATTTTGTTACAGAGTTTGAGGTGAAGAGTGAGCAGATCTTTGTTGGTTTGGTTTAGTAGGTATCTTTTCTTGTGTAGTTCGTTTCTGATTAGGGATAGTTCAGTTCGTTTCAGGATCCTTTCGGTGGCTGGGGTTTTAGAGTGGAATTTAAGTTGGAAGCATGTGGGAATTAAGTTGTTGTCTCGGCAGTTGCGTAGGAACAAGAGATCCAAAAAGAAACACCCCCCAAAAACCAAGACACAGAAGAAAACAATGGCATGGCCCTCCTTCCTTATATCAAGGGCACTACAGATAAAATTAGCAAAATCCTCCATAAACACAATATCAAAACAGCCTTTTGCGCCAACCAAAAGATAGCCAATATCCTCAGAAACCCCAAGGATAAAATCCAGTTGGAAAACCAAGGGGTCTATGAAATACCCTGCAAAGTCTGCCCAGCCACGTACATTGGACAAACAAACAGACGAATAAATGCACGTATCGCAGAACACAAGAATGCCGTCAAAAAAGAAGAAAAAACTTCCTCTCTTTTCCAACACATGAAAGAAACAGGACACGAAATTAATTTTGCAGATTCCAAATTGCTCTCTAACATGGAACATCACCACAAGAGAATAATCATGGAAGCCATCGAGATAGAGAAACACCCTCACAACATGAACAAGCGTGACGACACATCCCGCTTGCCAGACATCTGGAAATTAGCCCTCCCCACAAAAACTGACACCAGATCCAGAGGCACACAGAACGCCATCACCAATCAACCACACCAGACCCAAACCCAGACCCTCTCCACAGATAAATTACAGACACCATCCAGTAGCCAAACCATGATGGCACCTCCGGATGCTGCACCCCCCTGCAATCCCTACACAGATCTGGCTGGCACAGGCCACAAAACCACAGCTCGCCCCTATACACGAAGCCAAGCCAGAGCACAACTACAGCCATCTTCTCAGAAAAACTCTTCACAAAGTTCAAGAGGTCAAGACACAAAGGCTTTAGCAACTAATCCACACCTAATGACCCACCTAAGTGGTACTCAGGATATCACTCAAGAAATCACTCAAGATATCCCTCAAGCAACTAAGGAACAAAAGAAGAAAAGGCACACTAGCCTGGGAACTTCCTCTCGGCCCAGAACATTGGAGGCACACCCCTCAACAGTATTTATAGGAACTCAAACACTGAGATCCTGCTCTGTTCCAGTAACAAGAAGCCGAAAGCACCAGCCTGAAGATGACGAGTGAGACCTCGTCGAAACGTCGCCTAGACACCCCAACTTTTACACGGGAAGACACCCGAGGACACCAAAACCTGCATATATATATATATATATATATATATATATATATATATATATGCAATTATTTTAGCATTATATTTATTTGATTAATACATTTATGAATTGCCTCTTTATTATATATATATAAAAAAACATTTCCAGAGTGGCTTTAGTCTACCTAAATCAAATAGAAAATGATATATTACAGTATCACTGGACAGGGATATAGAACAAATAATTATTTGCAGTGTTGCTTGCAGTAGAAACATAAATTAATTAATTAAATGACTTTCCCATTATAATTGTGGGTTTAGTGAATCATGTGACATGTTGAAAATCATAAAATATATCCACACACCGTCCTTCACAGGGAGGAAATAAAATAGTGGCCATTCTCTCTATAAAAACCGCCCAAGTATGAATTATTTCTACCATGACACACTTTCAAAATACCTGTGCAGTCCAATGGGACTTATTCCCAGGTAACAGGGTACAGGACTGCAGCCTTAATTCTTCCAAGAGCAAGACCTTTTTGCTTAAAAAAGACCAAGGTGCTGCAATCCTTTCTCATTTTGAAGTCGGTAGCAATGCTCTCATTGATTTGAAAGGATCAGCATTCCACTCAGGAATGCATTTCAGAGAAAATTCTATATCTAATCTAATATGTGAAGAGACTTCTTTCAGTGACTCATGGTTTCCAGCGGGAGAGAAATGGGTGGGGTGGGGTAGGGAGAAGGAAAAGGGCAGAGGAAAGCAACAGCACTGTTCCACCCTTACTTTCAGCTCCTGGCAGAAGTCTAGCAGGGTGCTGAACTAGGGGCTGAACCTGCCTTCACTCTCCCCCCCCCCACCTCCTCCTTACTGTAGGATTTCAGCCTTACAAGTACCTAAAAATCAATAAAGAGCAGGATCAATGAAGGATAACATTGTGTGTGTAACCCCTCTGAAATAAATGAAGTTGGATCCAGACTTACCATAGTCACATCTACTTAGTCATCGTAAGTAGCTCTACTGATCATTGGTATGCAAATTTAATAACTAATAGTAAATAACAACAACAACAACAACAACAACAACAATAATACTGAAATCAAAGGGATGACTGGCTAACTTTCTTTGCAATGGGTCTTCTCTAGGCATGACTAATGTATGGTTGGTATCCATCTGTCTCAAGATACAATGGAAGAGTGTGCCTTTGGGAGTGAAGTAAACCATTGGAGAGTTACAGCGCCTGCTGTGGCCGTAGAGACTGATACAGGAGAGATATGTTTTGTTGCAGCTGGGGCAGATGGATGAAGGTGTCCAGTTGTGCTGATAGGTGTACCACGGCATTTTTCTCTCCTTCTCCCAGTGGTCATTTTGCCTCTGGTCTAACAGTGACTAACAATGCAATACTAACGGTGTCTACTGTTACTCCCAGGCCTTAGTTTGGATCAAACCCAAAATATTATTTAAACCCACATGCAGAAAATGCAAGAACTCCCCCCGCCCCCGGACAGGAATTACAGTGGTACCTCAGGTTACATACGCTTCAGGTTACATATGCTTCAGGTTACACAATCCACTAAGCCAGAAATAGTGCTTCATGTTAAGAACTTTGCTTCAGGATAAGAACAGAAATTGTGCTCCGGTGGCGTGGTGAATGAATTAAGTACTTAACCTGAGGTACCACTGTAAATCGGTAAACCTTCAGCATTGTGCAGGAAGAAGACTGTCACCATTTAGCCAAAACAAACACACACACAAATGTTAAAGGGTCTGAGACAAAGCTTAACTTCGTTGCTGCTTAAATGAATGGAAGCGGGCATCTTTTGTGTGAGAGGAGCAATGCAGGGATTTCAGAGAGCTGCAATAGTTCCTTTTTCTACATTTACCACCCACTTTCACAGCTACTGGAACCTTTTATCTCCCAGCCTCCCACACAAGCACTCCCTTCCTTCCCCACCCTCCCAAGTAGGAACTGCAGCCAAGGCTGGTGGGCTTATCTCCATTCTACAAGGCGGATGAATGCTTGCCAGCAGCACTGAAAGGTAGCACAGGATAAGAAATTACAGGTCTGTGGTTCACACAATTATTAAAGAACTTTGAAAATTAGCATGGCAATGCTGCGCGTAGCCCCCGTTCTGCATCTTCTCGGTTCCTTGTTATTGTAAGAGGGGCTAGGTGGATATTTTTAGCCACAGAAAGGCAAATCCATCTGCAGTAGAAGGTTTCCAAGGAAACTGAATAATTGAAATATGTGTTGAACTAAGATCTGTTTCTACCAATTTCTCTTGATTACGGGAGCTGCTCCCACACGGCGCCTAGTCACTGAATTCGGGCTTGTGGGAGAGCCGAGTTTGGGAATTGATGGGAAGAGAAGCAGAGTCAGAGAAGAGGCTCACAGACTGTGTACACATGTCATTTTATTCTAGAATCAATGGAAATCGAGTAACATTTCCCCCCGCCACCGCCCACAATCTGGACCTAATTTGTTGCCCCTAAAAAGCGCTTCTTGAGAGACGGGTTTCATTCTGAAAATAAAAGCTCGCTGCAGATCGATTCTGCATTACTGTACAGTACTACAATGTGTCTACTTGAAAATGGGGAAGCAGATGTCAGTGGTCCTGGCAATGGAGCCACACCTGTCCAATGGCATTGGGGGTGAGAATATACCAAGAGTGGAATTACCACTTCCTTCTTCTCTCACCTGGGGCAGGTGCAGGGAGGAAATGATGTGGATAAGCTAATCAAGCGGGAGGTTTTCAAATGCATATCAGGTGACCACACCCACCCTTGAGGATGCCAGGAACTCGACTCAATCTAGATGGAAAGCAGCACATTGCAGATGAGCATGAATGATTCCTGATTGAGGAAAACGGTGTTTGTTTGTTCGGTTGGTTGGTTTTTTGGTGTGCTACAAATGGGGTAGTATACACAGCCTGACTCTGAACAGATAAATGTTAAACTGAATACTACTAAAGACATTTGAAATATAAAAAGGTAAGCATTATAAGTAATGGGGGGATCCATTAAAATTATCTGTAAATTGAAAAAAAAGGTGGCGTATGAAAGGGGGGGTGGGGAATGGCAGAAAGGGGAAAGGAAATGCCAGGATTTTGAAAGAAGTATTGGACCACTGCTTTTGACAAAGTTGAACAGGAATACTAAATAATGATCACATTTAATATTTAGCTGGGTTTCTCCCCCATGTATTTTTAATATTTAATTGCCCTCCCACACTTCTCCCACATGTGTGTTTATGTAGTGGGGGATGGGGTAATGTCCTTTTAAATACTTTCATACCCAGATTTTTTCTTCTCCTTGTGGGATTTTTTTCTTTTAGACTTCTCTCAATCTTTTTTTACATTATGAGCTTTATAATGCGTTTTCCTGTACAGTGGTACCTCGGGTTACATACGCTTCTGGTTACATACGCTTCAGGTTACAGACTCTGTTAACCCAGAAATATTGCTTCAGGTTAAGAACTTTGCTTCAGGATGAGAACAGAAATCGTGCTCCGGCAGCAAGGCAGCAGCAGGAAGCCCCATTAGCTAAAGTGGTGCTTCAGGTGTTTCAGGTTAAGAACGGACCCCTGGAATGAAGTAAGTACTTAACCCGAGGTACCACTGTAACTTTTTAAAATGTGTCTAGATCCAGCCTGAAACTCCTTTGCTCCCAGGCAGCATCAACAATGGTCTGGGATGACTGACTTGTAGTCAAAAACCTCTGGAAAACACCAGGTTGGTGAAGGCTGCTCTAAGGATTATTACCATATACTGAAGCTACCTTCTATTGAACCAGCAACAAAAGAAGATAAAGACTTATCAAAATACTGTGTGTGCGTGCAATACTTTGCAAATGTGCATATTCTTTTAGACAGAATACTCTATATACACTAAAAAGAAGTAGCAGCAAAGACCATGCATAGTACAGATTGATAGCAGCTTTCCCAGGCTCAAAGGGAGGCATTCAAAGTAGAGCGAAGCGCATCACTCCATGAGCGAAAGCATTTCTGTTTGGCTGGTGGAATCATCTGCCCTCTCTTCCCCCATACTCTGTTCCAGGAGGTTCTCTTGATCCCTCAAACCAATTGGGAAGGGGAGGATACAGAGGTGAGTAGGCGGAGAAGTCGGAGAGCCATGTTGTGCCATTTCATTGACTTCCAGAGAAGTCTTTGCATTGACTTCCAGAGAGCTCATTAGTTGAACCCTGCCCACAGAGTAATCCTGGGCTGAAAACAATGGGTGTGCAGCGCAACATTGTACATTGCAGTGCCTAATTGAATGAGAACTATACAACCAGTGCTGGTGTTCTGGCCTGCATAATGTACAATATGGCCTTTGTCATTTGCAAGAATTTACTTATACAGTGGTACCTCAGGCTACAGACACTTCAGGTTACAGACTCCACTAACCCAGAAATAGTACCTCGGGTTAAGAACTTTGCTTCAGGATGAGAACAGAAATCGTGTGGCGGCAGTGGGAGGCCCCATTAGCTAAAGTGGTACCTCAGGTTAAGAACAGTTTCAGGTTAAGAACGGACCTACGGAACAAATTAAGTTCTTAACCCGAGGTACCACTGTAGTCAGTCCATCTAGCCATTACTGTCTGTTTTGAGGGGCAGAGGCTCTCTTGGGTGAAGATCCTGCCTATCTCTGGAAACAGATTGTATTAGGTGGGTGGTACAAGGGATCTTAAGTGGGACGCGGGTGGCGCTGTGGGTAAAAGCCTCAGCGCCTAGGGCTTGCCGATCGAAAGGTCGGCAGTTCGAATCCCCGCGGCGGGGTGCGCTCCCGTTGCTCGGTCCCAGCGCCTGCCAACCTAGCAGTTCGAAAGCACCCCCGGGTGCAAGTAGATAAATAGGGACCGCTTACTAGCGGGAAGGTAAACGGCGTTTCCGTGTGCGGCTCTGGCTCGCCAGAGCAGCGATGTCACGCTGGCCACGTGACCCGGAAGTGTCTCTGGACAGCGCTGGCCCCCGGCCTCTTGAGTGAGATGGGCGCACAACCCTAGAGTCTGTCAAGACTGGCCCGTACGGGCAGGGGTACCTTTACCTTTACCTTTACAAGGGATCTTTGGCATGGGACCATTTGTATGCAAAGCATGAGATCTACAACTATGTTATGGCACACAGAAGAAGATTAAAGAATGAGGACCACCTTCATATTTAAAGCTGGGATTCACTGCAGTTTTTTGTGTGCATGCCCACCAGAATCACTCTTCATATGAATTGTACATCCTTGTGCATTTGTTTTTCCTTAATTTATTATTCATATATAGAATGTTTCCCATCAGCATTTTGATTTTGATACATTAACTGGGAAATGCACCAGTTTCAGTACTGAGAAATGCCATTACAGAAAGGGAGGGCATTTCACTTCACATCTTCAGCTTCCTGCTGCATGATTTTTCTCTCTAAAATATTCACTCTTTTGATGCAATACAGTACAATATTTTGTCCATTTTAATAGGCAGCTCTTTGACACTATACAGGCACATTCATAGAATCACAGACTTGTAGAATTGGAAGGGACCTTGAAGATCATCTAGTCCAACCCCCTGCAATGCAAGAATATGCAGCTATCCCATACGGGGATCAAACCTGCAACCTTGGTGTTAGCAGCACCATTAGATATAAGCTCCCACTCCAAATTATACCAGGAGCTGGTAGCACTCCTAGGAAAGCTATATAGGTCAGTGTATGTTGTCCTAGTACATGTAGTTGCACAATAACTCAATTTTAACTGCTGAACTAATATGGTTTATTGCCATGATTTAAATTAGTGCACAGAACAGCAAACATGGTGAGCTGATGTGTTTTTCCGCTGGTTTTAGCCACTGAAATATCAGTGCTAGAAAACCTGTGGTATTTCAAATCAATAGCAATCCACACTAAACGGTACACTAAACTGTAAAATGCCTTATTCTGAATAGGGCAACTAATTTCCCTTACAAATTATGAGGGAATGGGATATTCATTCAATAACTGAAAGCACGATGAAACCCGTTAAAGCCACTGACCACTAGAAGTTGTTTCCTCACTTCTTCCAATGGCACATTTCTAAATTAACAGCCTAAAGAGCCCGTATCTTGACCAAATGTTACATCATCAAATGCAGTCCCTTTTTTCCTAGGCCTAAAGAAACACTCTTTTGATTTCCCAGCACTTGTCTTTTTGCTGTGATCATAATATCTACAGTCTAGCAAAAGCTTTGTACTGTGCACCTCGCTATCTGTGTGCCCTAACTGCTCCACCTTCACTTAAGACTGACAGCTTAGCTCACACGTTAAGAAAGTTGCCAGAGAGATTTGGATGAGCTACAGATTTTACTGTATATGGATTGCTTACTGGAAGAGATGTACACACAGGAAAGACTAGCAAATTGCTAAACTGCCTGAAAGCCATTAGCACTGCGCAGGCTGCACCAAATGCGCACGCAAGCATTTTATACGACGAAGACAATGCTCAAGGACTTGTGCAACAAGAACAACAAAACCATCTGCTCGGTCCTCTCTCCCTTCCCCCACCCCCTTGAATTACCTGTGATCGGGATTCTGTTATTTCAGCTCCGTCAAGGCAGACTGAAAGGTTCACTCCTTCTTCCACCAGCCATTGAGCGGTGGTCAGCCAATCAGAGACAAGACATCCTGGCATCCTCTGGAATGCTCTCTCTTCCTCTGCCTCCTCCCTTCTACCCAGTTCTGTGCAAACCACGCTGGGGAGGGGGTGGGGAGAAGGAAGATAAGCAAAGCCAAGGCAAAACATGTTGAAACCAAAAATAGGAAGAGGGGGGATTTCTGCACTGAGAAAATGGCCAAACCAAACATTTTCCTAGTAGCTATTGCTAAGGAACTGGTACAGTATTATTGTTTACTATGTCCAAAATAAATCATCTGCTCTCACTCAGCCAAGCAACGATTTGTAGGTAGGCAGCAGGAAGCGAACTAGAAATGTGGGGAAAGTGTTTGGATGCAAATCAATAAATTAATCATTTGCATGAAGCCATCGCACCCGTCACCAGATTTCAGAGCAGTAAATTTCAGCAAACCAGTGCCTGCAGCAGCCTTACTGTTTCAATGAAGCTACCCAAAAGTGAGCGGCTGAAATTCCATGAATGGGAATCCAGCCCTGATGTCACTAACATATGGATCATTTAAAAACTGGTTGCAGGTTCTGTTTTAAATCCCTGTTATATCAGCAAGCTAAGTGCAGTATTATCTTTTTTAAAAAGAAAAGAAAGGAAAGGAATAAAAGCATTCAACAGTGCATTTTACTCCCTCCCTCTGCTGCAATGGAAAATTTTGATTGATGAACCTGACTTGAAACATTAGGTACTTTTATATAAAAAGCAGCAATGCAGTCAGCAACTCCAGACACTGAAGCACCAAATGCCTGGGAATCCAATAATTCCATTCAGGCTATTGATATGGCACAATATGTGAGAAATATTGCATAAAGGCATTATTGTAATGAGTGGCATTCAAATAAGTTTTACTCAGGGTAGACCAGCTGACATTAATGGACCTAACTTAGTCATGTGTAGTAATTTAAATTCCTGTAACACTTTACACCACAAATGTTCCTATTAATTTTTGTTCTGCCTATGTTGTGCTATAGCCCGCCCTTACAGCAATAGTGTGGCATTGGAGAAGCATCACAGAACAAACTGAAGCAGAATAAACCCACCACTAACACACTATTACGGTGTCAAGAACATGTTGCAGATTGCACCCACAATATTTATTTTCAATCAATCAATAAAACACCAGTGGGAAATAACTGCTGCAAGAACTATTTGCCCAGACATGGAAATCATTACAATTATTGTAATGATTCCAACTGCCTTCCAACTCTAAAATTCTACGATTCTACAATTAACTACGGATCAATGGTATAATGCAATTTACTGAACAGCATTATTGGGAGAAAACTGACAGAAAAATTAAAAGCAGCAAGAGGCCAAAAGAAACACAGCAATTTTTATGCAGTCATGTGTGACATTATTGCTAACACAAACAATGAGACATATGGTAGAACAATACTCATAGTTCATAGCACAGTCTAGAGTGTATGAAGTACACATTTTTATTTTCCTGCTTCCCACCTCCCCGCTTCCTATAAATTCTAAATGGTATTGATACAATACCTTTTATGTA